>NW_026014928.1:97500-105000 GCF_020379485.1 Brassica napus
TGTGGTCCATGCCCAACATAATGCATGTGGTGTCCATTTAACCATCGAATCACTCGTACCCTTTTCGGTCCTGATCCGTTCGTACCCTTTCGGTCCCGACCCGTTCGTACCCTTTCGGTCACGACCCGTTCACATCCCATGGATCATGATACGTTCGTACCTCTTGGATCACGACACGTTCGTACCTCTTGGATCACGACACGTTCGTACCTCTTGGATCACGACATGATCGCAGATCTTGGATCACGATACATTGCAACCTTAGGATCACGATGCACCCTTTGGTCATTGGTACCCTTTGGTCCTCGTACCCTTTGATACTTGTAACCCTTGGTATCTCGTACCTTTTGGTTACTTGCATCCTTTGGTATCTCACAACCTTTGGTAACTCATGACCCTTGGCAACACGCAACCTTTGGCGACTAGTACCCTTTTGATCCAACCTCTCGGCTATGGTTAGCGATCAACGTAACCAACCATGACACTAGGGTCTATGACGTGGTAACATGGTTAACTATCACGTTCCATATATATATATATATATCATATAGACATAATAATATAAAGAAACAGAGATAGAACCACTCACAACTGCTATAGCCCTTACCGATCGGTCAGTTCATCTCTCGGCTAACCGCCCTTGGACCCTTGGTCCTTTGCGCCTATATCCCTCCAGGAATAGGTCTTCCTCTTGGCCTCAGTGACTTATAAAAGCCACGGCCTCATATGGCTAAAGCCATACTCACCATGAACCGGATCGTGCCCTTACGGCTTGGATCCCGGATCCTGCCCTTCCGGCTTGGATCCTCGGTTCTCATTGGGGGATCCCTTTGTTTAGGACGTGTGTCCTTTGTCTCAGACAGAATGAGACTGAATGAGAATGAATGAATTTATCCCTGGACGTCCTCCCTTTATATAGAAAACCAAAGGGCATGTGCGAAGGAACACATCCCTTCCAAGCATCCTTTCGGAACAGATCTTGGCCATCGATTACAATCAACGGTCCAGATTGCACCTGTTGGATCTTGGAGGTTTCCAGATACATCTAGGCACGTCCAACAACATCTAGGCATGTCAAACCCAAGCCCAAACTGATATCCCAAGCCCATGGCCCGACCACAAGAGCCCACCGGCCCGTAGCCACCTTGGGTCGACCATATGGCCCGACCATAGTCCGGACCTGGCCCAACTGCCTAAGACCCGAACACTCAGTCCAGCTGAGTGGAGCTGACTCCCAGCTGACCCAGCTGAGTGAGCTAGTAGCTCAGCTAGTTGAGCTGACATAACTTGGACCGAGCTAGACTGCACTGGATCGAGCTTTGTTCAGCTGATCGAGCTACTTGTCTACATCGTCCAGCTATTGTACAACTCTCCCAACTTGTTCTCTTCATCCTATTCAATCCGTCTAAGTCCTTTGATCCATTTATTGACATAGACCCATGATCCATTCTGATCATTTCACTCATCCTACCTTGTTCACGATCAATTCTCTTGATCTGAACAAATGCAGTCTGGTTTCTGTCGAAACGTCTAGGTCCTATGTCAAGATCCCGGGACGGGGATGCGACAAGTCTCCCCCACTTGAGATGGATTCGTCCTCGAATCTAGTGGTGGTTATACCTTGTCTCATGACAAAATGTCCCAACTGAACTTAGTCTTGTTTTGAACATAACAACTTGATTCTTTAAGAACCAAATGAACTCTCCAATGATCGAATCTCTTTGACCATTGATGTACCAGTCAAGTCCTCAAGAACTCGTTCCAATCTTTAGGCTGCTCGTCCTATAACGAGTCCTACCAGATTGTTATGATTCTTTTGTCCTTCATGGACAATAAGGCTCATGACCTCAGCCACAATGTATTGGATCATCCCCTTAGTCAGCCACAACCTTTTCAGGCTTGGCCACATTGCGATCTTAGTCCCTTCAGACTAAAAACGCCTCAGACTTGACTTCTGTCCTTCACTGGACTTTGTCATAATTCGATCCTGGTCCATTTACGGACGTGATCGTATTCCGGTCCTGGTCCACTCAGGGACTCGACCGTTTCACCCCGACCATAGGTCCATCTCCGAATAGGTCGTGGCCTGATCCTTGTCCTTTACTGGACTTGATCATTCTCAACCTTAGGTCAAACTCCGACTTGGTTGTACTGCGACCATGGTCCTCTCTCGGACACGGTCAACTTCGGCTCTGCCATCTCGGCGGGAGCCGACAGAAACGGACTCTAGGACAGCGGAGCTGTCCCTGGCTCTAGTTCAATCATAAATGGATCTGACCTATCAGGGGGGACACCCTGTAGCGACTGGAACACATCTGGGAACTTCGACACCAACGAATCCTCTGAAAGGTCTTTCAGACAGACAGAACTGCCCGGCTCTGTAGTTGTAATTGTAGCCAAAAAGGACTGACAACCCTGTTCCAGCATCCGAATCGCTCGAACTGCTGAAACCACTACTTTCTCTTGAGCCGGACACAGACATTGGTACTGGATCGGATGAAGCCCAGTCTCCAATTGCCACGACCTTTATGGCAATCGAGAGTGGCCCGATACTTTCCCAACCAGTCCATACCTAGGATCACTTCGTGATTCTTTAGGTGGACACAGACAGATTCACAGGGAATACCTTTCCCTGAATTGACACTGGGATATTTGACACGAGACCTAGTGAGTTCATGGCTTGCCCTCCGGCTGCCCTCACTATCCCAAAATTATCTCCAGCGTCCAGACAGAACAGACCCTTTCCGACCAGTTCCCGGACTCACAAAACCTATGTGTAGCCCCTGTGTCGGAAAGTACGTGGGTTTTTACACCACCAATCATGAGGGTTCCTATCAGAGACCCCCATCAGAATCCCCTAGACATTCTAGGTTCCAGACCAAGCATTACTACTTGAATGTAAAAAGATAAATTTAGAGATTGCCAGAGATCGAATCAAAAGATCCGGAAGCTCCGTCGTCTCGTAACAGTCCATACACCCTCGGTGTTGTGGTTGGTTTGCCTTGGGACGCCTTTCCTGAATCTCCACGGCCCTTCCCCTGACTTCCTTGCAGCTTGGGACAATCCGATTGGAAATGTCCTTGCTGGCCACAATGGAAACAGGTCATCTGGCCGCGTCTACCAGTCTGGTTCGGTCGAGGACAGTTCTGAACCCCATGGTCCATGCTGCCACAACGAACACAAGCCCCCTTGGCCTTCCAGCACTCACCGGTATGGTTCCGTCCATATTTGGAACACGCAGGTTGGCAACCAGAGGTCTCACCTCCGTCCACCTGGTCCCATTTTCTCTTTTTATCCTTTGTCTTGCCCGATGGGCCAGACTGTGGCTTAGCCTTAAGCTTAGCTTCTTCAGCCAAGTTAGACTCCAACAAAGCCACCCGTTCCACTTCCAGTGGGTACCTAGATGAGTAGGATTTCGGTTTAATCACACATTTGGAAAACGTCCCATACCATTCTCCAAAGCGTATTACTTTTGCGAATGCTGACACCATTCACAAGAGCAATAAAATATACCTCAATCCCCATCATACTAAGATACTTAACATCATGTTCTTTCATTGATTGAAACGAACATCTTGAGTTTCCTCATTCTTTCCTTGGACGGATTCAGATTGGAATTAATTCATTCCATCCAACTAGATCTAAGGAAACCTACCTTGACCGATACCGAGTCCTAGCTGATCCATCTGATCACAAGTCCACTCGTATACTGGTCATGTAGTGTCTCCTTTGAGTCAGATTTAATATTGCATATGCTTTACTTATTATGAACGGCTATCAAGGGATAACATTTAACTTCAGTAGAGTGCTGCACGTTTATTTCAACCTAAGACACTCTCTGGTCCATGTTACTTCCCTTTTTCAGGTCACCCATAAAAAGTCTTACATTGCTTCCATCCCTTCCAACCCGTCTATTACTTCTAAATAACTAGATCAACCAACCTTTCTGTTTTTAGGATCTTGCCCTTTGAGAGTTCATCTTGGCTAAGGTGGCTCATCTTGGAACTACTCCGTTCAGAAGCATGATACCTCTTACCTCAGTTCCCTCTTGGCTCACCCCAACTAAGGTTTCATAGTCATCATAGTTTTCAGAAATAATTTCGGTTTGGAACTCAACATCTTTGAGCGCTGTCCTACACAGGATCAAGCATGCTCTGATACCAACTTATAACACCCCGATCCGGCCGACTAGGCCGCGGTCGAAGCCTTACGTCGCTCGGTCCACTTCCTGGCCGAACCTCTTAATTTTCGCCCTTTAATTATAATATCGCCTAAAGGCGAGGGCTAACTTAGATCTTAGCTAAAGACTTTCCTAGTCCTTTATAGCCTAGATCCTTTCAACAGATACGCAGCGGATTATTCTCTAATTAACCATTGGTCTAAAACCAATCTAACACTTGTCTGGTCGAATCACCTTAGCCTTGGTCATTTTACTCAACTACCAATTAGCTTAAAGGTCAATCCTAAACCCAAACCAAGTCATACGATTCTGAGGTTCCATTCCCCTAAACCATTCTATCTAGATCTATGCAGGTATTGCAAGATCTTACCTTTGCCACATCTACGGAGCTTATTAGCTCATCGGTCCTCCATTGACTCGAATTGCTCTTGCTTGACAGCTGGACCACGATCACTCAATGATCTTACTTAAGGTCCTTATCTTCACTCCTGCACCAAACAGCTCCCCTAGGTACTTAGTCATTCAACCAACCATCCCCACAGACATAAGTAACCTTTGAGAAGTCTTTGAAAGGATAAGGATATACATTTGGCCTTTCTTGGCTCATGCACAATCCGAAATCCTTTTGCCTTATAGGCAATAGTACCAAGTCCATCTTCTGGACTGACAAAGCTCATTAGATCCTAAGTCAATCAACCAACCATCCTCACATGACTTGGAACTGATGAGTCATCATCTGGCCTGACCGGCCTTGGGACTTAACCCAGACAACAGATATGATTGGTTCATACCAACCGATGCATTCATTAATCAGGTTAGACCGACACCTTGAACCATCATCCAGAGGTCAGGTCGTCCATACTCAACCATGATCAGATCTTACACGGTCTTCCTTGAACAATCATACTTAGGCTCAATACTTATGGTCTACGACACATAGTACTAGCCATATACTTCGTCATGACTCTTAGCCAATCTCGAAGTTATCAACACCAAGGTTGATATCTAGAAGCATCACATCAATACTCTTACTCCAGCAACGTGACTATCCATACTAGTGCTCGGCCATCGAAACATCGTCATGAAACATGATCCACCACTAGACTTGATAAGCCATCGTCTACTTAGCAGGTATTGACATAACCGGCCTTCCATTGCCATCATGTGGGTCTACACCCTACATAAGGCATATGGCGCCTATCCCACTCACCAACCCGAAGTTGATTGTAAGATATCCCACTTAGCCTTTGCGGCTAGAACCATCCATTAACTATGGATTATGGTTCATACATCAATCATGTTGTACGGATTGCACTAGCCCTTAAGGCCTTCGCTATTTCCCTACACTCATGTATTGACCTAACTGACAACCCATTGCCATCATGTGGTCCATGCCCAACATAATGCATGTGGTGTCCATTTAACCATCGAATCACTCGTACCCTTTTCGGTCCTGATCCGTTCGTACCCTTTCGGTCCCGACCCGTTCGTACCCTTTCGGTCACGACCCGTTCACATCCCATGGATCATG
This sequence comes from Brassica napus, assembly GCF_020379485.1. Lineage (NCBI taxonomy): Eukaryota > Viridiplantae > Streptophyta > Magnoliopsida > Brassicales > Brassicaceae > Brassica > Brassica napus. The sequence continues at coordinate 103,212 of NW_026014928.1, forward strand.
ATACGTTCGTACCTCTTGGATCACGACACGTTCGTACCTCTTGGATCACGACACGTTCGTACCTCTTGGATCACGACATGATCGCAGATCTTGGATCACGATACATTGCAACCTTAGGATCACGATGCACCCTTTGGTCATTGGTACCCTTTGGTCCTCGTACCCTTTGATACTTGTAACCCTTGGTATCTCGTACCTTTTGGTTACTTGCATCCTTTGGTATCTCACAACCTTTGGTAACTCATGACCCTTGGCAACACGCAACCTTTGGCGACTAGTACCCTTTTGATCCAACCTCTCGGCTATGGTTAGCGATCAACGTAACCAACCATGACACTAGGGTCTATGACGTGGTAACATGGTTAACTATCACGTTCCATATATATATATATATATCATATAGACATAATAATATAAAGAAACAGAGATAGAACCACTCACAACTGCTATAGCCCTTACCGATCGGTCAGTTCATCTCTCGGCTAACCGCCCTTGGACCCTTGGTCCTTTGCGCCTATATCCCTCCAGGAATAGGTCTTCCTCTTGGCCTCAGTGACTTATAAAAGCCACGGCCTCATATGGCTAAAGCCATACTCACCATGAACCGGATCGTGCCCTTACGGCTTGGATCCCGGATCCTGCCCTTCCGGCTTGGATCCTCGGTTCTCATTGGGGGATCCCTTTGTTTAGGACGTGTGTCCTTTGTCTCAGACAGAATGAGACTGAATGAGAATGAATGAATTTATCCCTGGACGTCCTCCCTTTATATAGAAAACCAAAGGGCATGTGCGAAGGAACACATCCCTTCCAAGCATCCTTTCGGAACAGATCTTGGCCATCGATTACAATCAACGGTCCAGATTGCACCTGTTGGATCTTGGAGGTTTCCAGATACATCTAGGCACGTCCAACAACATCTAGGCATGTCAAACCCAAGCCCAAACTGATATCCCAAGCCCATGGCCCGACCACAAGAGCCCACCGGCCCGTAGCCACCTTGGGTCGACCATATGGCCCGACCATAGTCCGGACCTGGCCCAACTGCCTAAGACCCGAACACTCAGTCCAGCTGAGTGGAGCTGACTCCCAGCTGACCCAGCTGAGTGAGCTAGTAGCTCAGCTAGTTGAGCTGACATAACTTGGACCGAGCTAGACTGCACTGGATCGAGCTTTGTTCAGCTGATCGAGCTACTTGTCTACATCGTCCAGCTATTGTACAACTCTCCCAACTTGTTCTCTTCATCCTATTCAATCCGTCTAAGTCCTTTGATCCATTTATTGACATAGACCCATGATCCATTCTGATCATTTCACTCATCCTACCTTGTTCACGATCAATTCTCTTGATCTGAACAAATGCAGTCTGGTTTCTGTCGAAACGTCTAGGTCCTATGTCAAGATCCCGGGACGGGGATGCGACAAGGACTGTCCGTCAGTACGCATATCAGCACGTTGGCCCTTCCCGTGGACTGTCCGGTTGATTTTCGCCCACGAGGACAGTACATCCGTACACATATCAGCACGTTGGCCCTTCCCGTGGACTATCCGTGGGTGATTTTCGCCCACGAGGACTGTCCGTGGGTGATTTTCGCCTACGAGGACTGTCCGTGGGTGCTTTTAACCCACGAGGACTGTCCGTCAGTACGCATATCAGCACGTTGGCCCTTCCCGTGGACTGTCCGTGGGTAATTTTCGCCCACGAGGACTGTCCGTGGGTGATTTTCGCCCACGAGGACTGTCCGTGGGTGATTTTCGCCTACGAGGACTGTCCGTGGGTGATTTTCGCCCA
>NW_026014928.1:115000-120930 GCF_020379485.1 Brassica napus
GATATATATATATATATATATGGAACCTGATAGTTAACCATGTTACCACGTCATAGACCCTGGTGTCATGGTTGGTTACGTTGATCGCTAACCATAGCCGAGAGGTTGGATCAAAAGGGTACTAGTCGCCAAAGGCTGCGTGTTGCCAAGGGTCATGAGTTACCAAAGGTTGTGAGATACCAAAGGATGCAAGTAACCAAAAGGTACGAGATACCAAGGGTTGCAAGTATCAAAAGGTACGAGGACCAAAAGGTACCAATGACCAAGGGTGCATCGTTTATCCCAAGGATGCAATGTATCGTGATCCAAGATCTGCGATCATGTCGTGATCCAAGAGGTACGAACGTGTCGTGATCCAAGAGGTACGAACGTGTCATGATCCAAGAGGTACGAACGTATCATGATCCATCGGATGTGAACGGGTCGTGACCGAAAGGGTACGAACGGGTCGGGACCGAAAGGGTACGAACGGAACGGGACCGAAAAGGGTACGAGACGAGTGATTCGATGGTTAAATGGACACCATATGCCTTATGTAGGGCGTATACCCACATGATGGCAATGGAAGGCCGGTTTATGTCAATACCTGCTAAGTAGACGATGGTTATCAAGTCTAGTGGATGGATCATGTTTCATGACGATGTTTCGTTGGCCGAGCACTAGTATGGATAGTCACGTTGCTGGAGTAAGAGTATTGATGTGATGCTTCTAGATATCAACCTTGGTGTTGATAACTTCGAGATTGGCTAAGAGTCATGACGAAGTATATGGCTAGTACTATGTGTCGTAGACCATAAGTATTGAGTCTAAGCATGATTGTTCAAGGAAAGACCGTGTAAGATCTGATCATGGTTGAGTATGGACGACCTGACCTCTGGATGATGGTTCAAGGTGTCGGTACTAACCTGATTAATGAATGCATCGGTTGGTATGAACAATCATATTTGTTGTCTGGGTTAAGTCCCAAGGCGGTCAGGCCAGATGATGACTCATCAGTTCCAAGTCATGTGAGGATGGTTGGTTGATTGACTTAGGATCTAATGAGCTTTGTCAGTCCAGAAGATGGACTAGGTACTATTGCCTATAAGGCAAAAGGGTTTCGGAGTGTGCATGAGCTGAGAAAGGCCAGATGCATATCCTTATCCTTTCAAAGACTTCTCAAAGGTTACTTATGTCTGTGGGGATGGTTGGTTGAATGACTAAGTACCTAGGGGAGCTGTTTGGTGCAGGAGTGAAGATAAGGACCTTAAGTAAGATCATTGAGTGATCGTGGTCCAGCTGTCAAGCAAGAGCAATTCGAGTCAATGGAGGACCGATGAGCTAATAAGCTCCGTAGATGTGGCAAAGGTAAGATCTTGCAATACTTATGTAGATCTAGATAGAATGGTTTAGGGGAATGGAACCTCAGAATCGTATGACTTGGTTTGGGTTTAGGATTGACCTTTAAGCTAATCGGTAGTTGTGTAAAATGACCAAGGCTAAGGTTTTTCGACCAGACAAGTGTTAGATTGGTTTTAGACCAATGGTTAATTAGAGAATAATCCGCTGCGTATCTGTTGAAAGGATCTAGGCTATAAAGGACTAGGAAAGTCTTTAGCTAAGGTCTAAGTTAGCCCTCGCCTTTAGGCGATATTATAATTAAAGGGCGAAAATAAGAGGTTCGGCCAGGAAGTGGACCGAGCGACGTAAGGCTTCGACCGCGGCCTAGTCGGCTGGATCGGGGTGGTTATAAGTTGGTATCAGAGCATGCTTGATCCTGTTTAGGACAGCGCTCAAAGTTGTTGAGTTCCAAACCGAAATTATTTCTGAAAACTATGATGACTATGAAACCTTAGTTGGGGTGAGCCAAGAGGGAACTGAGGTAAGCGGTATCATGCTTCTGAACGGAGTAGTTCCAAGATGAGCCACCTTAGCCAAGATGAACTCTCAAAGGGCAAAATCCTAAAAACAGAAAGGTTGGTTGATCTAGTTATTTAGAAGTAATAGACGGGTTGGAAGGGATGGAAGCAATGTAAGACTTTTTATGGGTGACCTGAAAAAGGGAAGTAACATGGACCAGAGAGTGTCTTAGGTTGAAATAAACGTGCAGCACTCTACTGAAGTTAAATGTTATCCCTTGATAGCCGTTCATAATAAGTAAAGCATATGCAATATTAAATCTGACTCAAAGGAGACACTACATGACCAGTATACGAGTGGACTTGTGATCAGATGGATCAGCTAGGACTCGGTATCGGTCAAGGTAGGTTTCCTTAGATCTAGTTGGATGGAATGAATTAATTCCAATCTGAATCCGTCCAAGGAAAGAATGAGGAAACTCAAGATGTTCGTTTCAATCAATGAAAGAACATGATGTTAAGTATCTTAGTATGATTGGGATTGAGGTATATTATAATTGCTCTTGTGAATGGTGTCAGCATTCGCAAAAGTAATACGCTTTGGAGAATGGTATGGGACGTTTCCAAATGTGTGATTAAACCGAAATCCTACTCATCTAGGTACCCACTGGAAGTGAAACGGGTGGCTTTGTTGGAGTCTAACTTGGCTGAAGAAGCTAAGCTTAAGGCTAAGCCACAGTCTGGCCCATCGGGCAAGACAAAGGATAAAAAGAGAAAATGGGACCAGGTGGACGGAGGTGAGACCTCTGGTTGCCAACCTGCGTGTTCCAAATATGGACGGAACCATACCGGTGAGTGCTGGAAGGCCAAGGGGGCTTGTGTTCGTTGTGGCAGCATGGACCATGGGGTTCAGAACTGTCCTCGACCGAACCAGACTGGTAGACGCGGCCAGATGACCTGTTTCCATTGTGGCCAGCAAGGACATTTCCAATCGGATTGTCCCAAGCTGCAAGGAAGTCAGGGGAAGGGCCGTGGAGATTCAGGAGAGGCGTCCCAAGGCAAACCAACCACAACACCGAGGGGTGTATGGACTGTCACGAGACGACGGAGCTTCCGGATCTTTTGATTCGATCTCTGGCAATCTCTAAATTTATCTTTTTACATTCAAGTAGTAATGCTTGGTCTGGAACCTAGAATGTCTAGGGGATTCTGATGGGGGTCTCTGATAGGAACCCTCATGATTGGTGGTGTAAAAACCCACGTACTTTCCGACACAGGGGCTACACATAGGTTTTGTGAGTCCGGGAACTGGTCGGAAAGGGTCTGTTCTGTCTGGACGCTGGAGATAATTTTGGGATAGTGAGGGCAGCCGGAGGGCAAGCCATGAACTCACTAGGTCTCGTGTCAAATATCCCAGTGTCAATTCAGGGAAAGGTATTCCCTGTGAATCTGTCTGTGTCCACCTAAAGAATCACGAAGTGATCCTAGGTATGGACTGGTTGGGAAAGTATCGGGCCACTCTCGATTGCCATAAAGGTCGTGGCAATTGGAGACTGGGCTTCATCCGATCCAGTACCAATGTCTGTGTCCGGCTCAAGAGAAAGTAGTGGTTTCAGCAGTTCGAGCGATTCGGATGCTGGAACAGGGTTGTCAGTCCTTTTTGGCTACAATTACAACTACAGAGCCGGGCAGTTCTGTCTGTCTGAAAGACCTTTCAGAGGATTCGTTGGTGTCGAAGTTCCCAGATGTGTTCCAGTCGCTACAGGGTGTCCCCCCTGATAGGTCAGATCCATTTATGATTGAACTAGAGCCAGGGACAGCTCCGCTGTCCTAGAGTCCGTTTCTGTCGGCTCCCGCCGAGATGGCAGAGCCGAAGTTGACCGTGTCCGAGAGAGGACCATGGTCGCAGTACAACCAAGTCGGAGTTTGACCTAAGGTTGAGAATGATCAAGTCCAGTAAAGGACGAGGATCAGGCCACGACCTATTCGGAGATGGACCTATGGTCGGGGTGAAACGGTCGAGTCCCTGAGTGGACCAGGACCGGAATACGATCACGTCCGTAAATGGACCAGGATCGAATTATGACAAAGTCCAGTGAAGGACAGAAGTCAAGTCTGAGGCGTTTTTAGTCTGAAGGGACTAAGATCGCAATGTGGCCAAGCCTGAAAAGGTTGTGGCTGACTAAGGGGATGATCCAATACGTGTGGCTGAGGTCATGAGCCTTATTGTCCATGAAGGACAAAAGAATCATAACAATCTGGTAGGACTCGTTGTAGGACGAGCAGCCTAAAGATTGGAACGAGTTCTTGAGGACTTGACTGGTACATCAATGGTCAAAGAGATTCGATCATTGGAGAGTTCATTTGGTTCTTAAAGAATCAAGTTGTTATGTTCAAAACAAGACTAAGTTCAGTTGGGACATTTTGTCATGAGACAAGGTATAACCACCACTAGATTCGAGGACGAATCCATCTCAAGTGGGGGAGACTTGTCGCATCCCCGTCCCGGGATCTTGACATAGGACCTAGACGTTTCGACAGAAACCAGACTGCATTTGTTCAGATCAAGAGAATTGATCGTGAACAAGGTAGGATGAGTGAAATGATCAGAATGGATCATGGGTCTATGTCAATAAATGGATCAAAGGACTTAGACGGATTGAATAGGATGAAGAGAACAAGTTGGGAGAGTTGTACAATAGCTGGACGATGTAGACAAGTAGCTCGATCAGCTGAACAAAGCTCGATCCAGTGCAGTCTAGCTCGGTCCAAGTTATGTCAGCTCAACTAGCTGAGCTACTAGCTCACTCAGCTGGGTCAGCTGGGAGTCAGCTCCACTCAGCTGGACTGAGTGTTCGGGTCTTAGGCAGTTGGGCCAGGTCCGGACTATGGTCGGGCCATATGGTCGACCCAAGGTGGCTACGGGCCGGTGGGCTCTTGTGGTCGGGCCATGGGCTTGGGATATCAGTTTGGGCTTGGGTTTGACATGCCTAGATGTTGTTGGACGTGCCTAGATGTATCTGGAAACCTCCAAGATCCAACAGGTGCAATCTGGACCGTTGATTGTAATCGATGGCCAAGATCTGTTCCGAAAGGATGCTTGGAAGGGATGTGTTCCTTCGCACATGCCCTTTGGTTTTCTATATAAAGGGAGGACGTCCAGGGATAAATTCATTCATTTCTCATTCAGTCTCATTCTGTCTGAGACAAAGGACACACGTCCTAAACAAAGGGATCCCCCAATGAGAACCGAGGATCCAAGCCGGAAGGGCAGGATCCGGGATCCAAGCCATAAGGGCACGATCCGGTTCATGGTGAGTATGGCTTTAGCCATATGAGGCCGTGGCTTTTATAAGTCACTGAGGCCAAGAGGAAGACCTATTCCTGGAGGGATATAGGCGCAAAGGACCAAGGGTCCAAGGGCGGTTAGCCGAGAGATGAACTGACCGATCGGTAAGGGCTATAGGTTGTGAGTGGTTCTATCTCTGTTTCTTTATATTATTATGTCTATATATATATATATATATATATATGGAACGTGATAGTTAACCATGTTACCACGTCATAGACCCTAGTGTCATGGTTGGTTACGTTGATCGCTAACCATAGCCGAGAGGTTGGATCAAAAGGGTACTAGTCTCCAAAGGTTGCGTGTTGCCAAGGGTCATGAGTTACCAAAGGTTGTGAGATACCAAAGGATGCAAGTAACCAAAAGGGTACGAGATACCAAGGGTTACAAGTATCAAAAGGTACGAGGACCAAAGGGTACCAATGACCAAAGGGTGCATCGTGATCCTAAGGTTACAATGTATCGTGATCCAAGATTTGCGATCATGTCGTGATCCAAGAGGTACGAACGTGTCGTGATCCAAGAGGTACGAACGTGTCGTGATCCAAGAGGTACGAACGTATCATGATCCATCGGATGTGAACGGGTCGTGACCGAAAGGGTACGAACGGGTCGGGACCGAAAGGGTACGAACGGATCGGGACCGAAAAGGGTACGAGTGATTCGATGGTTAAATGGACACCACATGCCTTATGTAGGGCGTATACCCACATGATGGCAATGGAAGGCCGGTTATGTCAATA
>NW_026014929.1:2500-12500 GCF_020379485.1 Brassica napus
CACCCTCCTGGTAGGCACAGAGGAGTGCCTACCCCTTATATAGACAAAACACTTTTTTTCAGCATGTCACCAGTAGACATTGGTTGTGTTCCGGGAGTATTTTTAATGTAAAAAAAAAAAATACTTCGAATTTGAATCTGATTTTTTGCATGCTTCATAAGGATGGTTAAAGCTATTTTCTGGTAAATTTTCATAATTTTCTTTTGCTTCTAACCATGTCTTTTGCATGCTACAAGGTTCGGAGTTTTGTTGTCTTCACGGATGTCTATAGCAACTTTTGATCAACACTTGACATCCTAAACTCATTGTTGACATATTTTTGATGTTTCCTTTCAGAAACCTTTCTTCAAAAATATTAATTTTTGAATTTTTGGCTTCTCGGGTGATTTTGGCTGTCGTGGGGATTTTCGCCCACGACGTGGGGGATTTTCGCCACGACGTGGGTGATTTTTCGCCACGACGTGGTGATTTTCGCCCACGAGGACTGTCCGTGGGTGATTTTTCGCCACGAGGACTGTCCGTCAGTACACATATCAGCACGTTGCCCTTCCCGTGACTGTCCGGGTGATTTTGCCCACGATGACTGTCCGTCAGTACGCATATCAGCACGTTGGCCCTTTCCGTGGACTGTCCGGTGATTTTCGCCCACGAGGACAGTACATCATAACATATCAGCACGTTGGCCCTTCCCTGGACTGTCCGTGGGTAATTTTCCCCACGAGGACTATCCGTGGGTGATTTTCGCCCACGAGGACTGTCCGTCAGTACACATATCAGCACGTTGCCCTTCCGTGGACTATCCGTGGGTGATTTTCGCCCACGAGGACTGTCCGTGGTGAGTTTTCCTCGCCTACGAGACTGTCCGTGGGTGATTTTCGCCCACGAGGACTGTCCGTCAGTACGCATATCAGCACGTTGGCCCTTCCCGGGACTGTCCGTCAGTACGCATATCAGCACGTTGGCATTCCCGTGGACTGTCCGGGTGCTTTTCACCCACGAGGCTGTAACACTTACCCGCCGGCCGACTAGGCCGCGGTCGAAGCCTTACGTCGCTTCCACTTCCTGACCGAACCTCTTAATTTTCGCCCTTTAATATAATATCGCCTAAAGGCGAGGGCTAACTTAGATCTTAGCTAAAGACTTTCCTAGTCCTTTATAGCCTAGATCCTTCAGCAGATACGCAGCGGATTATTCTCTAATTAACCATTGGTCTAAAACCAATCTAACACTTGTCTGGTCGAATCAACCTTAGCCTTGGTCATTTTACACAACTACCGATTAGCTTAAAGGTCAATCCCAAACCAAACCAAGTCATACGATTCTAAGGTTCCATTCCCCTAAACCATTCTATCTAGATCTACATCTATCAGGTAATGCTAGATCATACCTTTGCCTTGCCACATCTACGGAGCTTATTAGCTCATCGGTCCTCCATTGACTCGAATTGCTCTTGCTTGACAGCTGGACCACGATCACTCAATGATCTTACTTAAGGTCCTTATCTTCACTCCTGCACCAAACAGCTCCCCTAGGTACTTAGTCATTCAACCAACCATCCCCACAGACATAAGTAACCTTTGAGAAGTCTTTGAAAGGATAAGGATATGCATTTGGCCTTTCTCAGCTCATGCACAATCCGAAACCCTTTTGCCTTATAGGCAATAGTACCTAGTCCATCTTCTGGACTGACAAAGCTCATTAGATCCTAAGTCAATCAACCAACCATCCTCACATGACTTGGAACTGATGAGTCATCATCTGGCCTGACCGGCCTTGGGACTTAACCCAGACAACAGATATGATTTGTTCATACCAACCGATGCATTCATTAATCAGGTTAGTTCCGACACCTTGAACCATCATTCAGAGGTCAGGTCGTCCATACTCAACCATGATCAGATCTTACACGGCTTCTTTGAACAATCACACTTAGGCTCAATACTTATGGTCTACGACACAGTACTAGCCATATACTTCGTCATGACTCTTAGCCAATCTCGAAGTTATCAACACCAAGGTTGATATCTAGAAGCATCACATCAATACTCTTACTCCAGCAACGTGACTATCCATACTAGTGCTCGGCCATCGAAACATCGTCATGAAACATGATCCGACCACTAGACTTGATAAGCCATCGTCTACTTAGCAGGTATTGACATAACCGGCCTTCCATTGCCATCATGTGGGTCTACCCTACATAAGGCATATGGCGCCTATCCCACTCACCAACCCGAAGTTGATTGTAAGATATCCCACTTAGCCTTTTGCGGCTAGAACCATCCATTAACTATGGATTATGGTTCATACATCAATCATGTTGTACGGATTGCACTAGCCCTTAAGGCCTTCGCTATTTCCCTACACTCATGTATTGACCTAACTGACAACCCATTGCCATCATGTGGTCCATGCCCAACATAATGCATGTGGTGTCCATTTAACCATCGAATCACTCGTACCCTTTTCGGTCCTGATCCGTTCGTACCCTTTCCCTTTCAGTCCGACCCGTTCGTACCCTTTCGGTCACGACCCGTTCACATCCCATGATCATGATACGTTCGTACCTCTTGGATCACGACACGTTCGTACCTCTTGGATCACGACACGTTCGTACCTCTTGGATCACGACATGATCGCAAATCTTGGATCACGATACATTGTAACCTTAGGATCACGATGCACCCTTTGGTCATTGGTACCCTTTGGTCCTCGTACCCTTTGATACTTGTAACCCTTGGTATCTCGTACCTTTTGGTTACTTGCATCCTTTGGTATCTCACAACCTTGGTAACTCATGACCCTTGGCAACACGCAACCTTTGGCGACTAGTACCCTTTTGATCCAACCTCTCGGCTATGGTTAGCGATCAACGTAACCAACCATGACACTAGGGTCTATGACGTGGTAACATGGTTAACTATCACGTTCCATATAAATATATATATATATCATATAGACATAATAATATAAAGAAACAGAGATAGAACCACTCACAACTGCTATAGCCCTTACCGATCGGTCAGTTCATCTCTCGGCTAACCGCCCTTGGACCCTTGGTCCTTTGCGCCTATATCCCTCCAGGAATAGGTCTTCCTCTTGGCCTCAGTGACTTATAAAAGCCACGGCCTCATATGGCTAAAGCCATACTCACCATGAACCGGATCGTGCCTTATGGCTTGGATCCCGGATCCTGCCCTTCCGGCTTGGATCCTCGGTTCTCATGGGGATCCCTTTGTTTAGGACGTGTGTCCTTTGTCTCAGACAGAATGAGACTGAATGAGAATGAATGAATTTATCCCTGGACGTCCTCCCTTTATATAGAAAACCAAAGGGCATGTGCGAAGGAACACATCCCTTCCAAGCATCCTTTCGGAACAGATCTTGGCCATCGATTACAATCAACGGTCCAGATTGCACCTGTTGGATCTTGGAGGTTTCCAGATACATCTAGGCACGTCCAACAACATCTAGGCATGTCAAACCCAAGCCCAAACTGATATCCCAAGCCCATGGCCCGACCACAAGAGCCCACCGGCCCGTAGCCACCTTGGGTCGACCATATGGCCCGACCATAGTCCGGACCTGGCCCAACTGCCTAAGACCCGAACACTCAGTCCAGCTGAGTGGAGCTGACTCCCAGCTGACCCAGCTGAGTGAGCTAGTAGCTCAGCTAGTTGAGCTGACATAACTTGGACCGAGCTAGACTGCACTGGATCGAGCTTTGTTCAGCTGATCGAGCTACTTGTCTACATCGTCCAGCTATTGTACAACTCTCCCAACTTGTTCTCTTCATCCTATTCAATCCGTCTAAGTCCTTTGATCCATTTATTGACATAGACCCATGATCCATTCTGATCATTTCACTCATCCTACCTTGTTCACGATCAATTCTCTTGATCTAAACAAATGCAGTCTGGTTTCTCGAAACGTCTAGGTCCTATGTCGAGATCCCGGGACGGGGATGCGACAAGTCTCCCCCACTTGAGATGGATTCGTCCTCGAATCCAGTGGTGGTTATACCTTGTCTCATGACAAAATGTCCCAACTGAACTTAGTCTTGTTTTGAACATAACAACTTGATTCTTTAAGAACCAAATGAACTCTCCAATGATCGAATCTCTTTGACCATTGATGTACCAGTCAAGTCCTCAAGAACTCGTTCCAATCTTTAGGCTGCTCGTCCTATAACGAGTCCTACCAGATTGTTATGATTCTTTGTCCTTCATGGACAATAAGGCTCATGACCTCAGCCACAATGTATTGGATCATCCCCTTAGTCAGCCACAACCTTTTCAGGCTTGGCCACATTGCGATCTTAGTCCCTTCAGACTAAAAACGCCTCAGACTTGACTTCTGTCCTTCACTGGACTTTGTCATAATTCGATCCTGGTCCATTTACGGACGTGATCGTATTCCGGTCCTGGTCCACTCAGGGACTCGACCGTTTCACCCCGACCATAGGTCCATCTCCGAATAGGTCGTGGCCTGATCCTTGTCCTTTACTGGACTTGATCATTCTCAACCTTAGGTCAAACTCCGACTTGGTTGTACTGCGACCATGGTCCTCTCTCGGACACGGTCAACTTCGGCTCTGCCATCTCGGCGGGAGCCGACAGAAACGGACTCTAGGACAGCGGAGCTGTCCCTGGCTCTAGTTCAATCATAAATGGATCTGACCTATCAGGGGGGACACCCTGTAGCGACTGGAACACATCTGGGAACTTCGACACCAACGAATCCTCTGAAAGGTCTTTCAGACAGACAGAACTGCCCGGCTCTGTAGTTGTAATTGTAGCCAAAAAGGACTGACAACCCTGTTCCAGCATCCGAATCGCTCGAACTGCTGAAACCACTACTTTCTCTTGAGCCGGACACAGACATTGGTACTGGATCGGATGAAGCCCAGTCTCCAATTGCCACGACCTTTATGGCAATCGAGAGTGGCCCGATACTTTCCCAACCAGTCCATACCTAGGATCACTTCGTGATTCTTTAGGTGGACACAGACAGATTCACAGGGAATACCTTTCCCTGAATTGACACTGGGATATTTGACACGAGACCTAGTGAGTTCATGGCTTGCCCTCCGGCTGCCCTCACTATCCCAAAATTATCTCCAGCGTCCAGACAGAACAGACCCTTTCCGACCAGTTCCCGGACTCACAAAACCTATGTGTAGCCCCTGTGTCGGAAAGTACGTGGGTTTTTACACCACCAATCATGAGGGTTCCTATCAGAGACCCCCATCAGAATCCCCTAGACATTCTAGGTTCCAGACCAAGCATTACAACTTGAATGTAAAAAGATAAATTTAGAGATTGCCAGAGATCGAATCAAAAGATCCGGAAGCTCCGTCGTCTCGTGACAGTCCATACACCCTCGGTGTTGTGGTTGGTTTGCCTTGGGACGCCTCTCCTGAATCTCCACGGCCCTTCCCCTGACTTCCTTGCAGCTTGGGACAATCCGATTGGAAATGTCCTTGCTGGCCACAATGGAAACAGGTCATCTGGCCGCGTCTACCAGTCTGGTTCGGTCGAGGACAGTTCTGAACCCCATGGTCCATGCTGCCACAACGAACACAAGCCCCCTTGGCCTTCCAGCACTCACCGGTATGGTTCCGTCCATATTTGGAACACGCAGGTTGGCAACCAGAGGTCTCACCTCCGTCCACCTGGTCCCATTTTCTCTTTTTATCCTTTGTCTTGCCCGATGGGCCAGACTGTGGCTTAGCCTTAAGCTTAGCTTCTTCAGCCAAGTTAGACTCCAACAAAGCCACCCGTTCCACTTCCAGTGGGTACCTAGATGAGTAGGATTTCGGTTTAATCACACATTTGGAAAACGTCCCATACCATTCTCCAAAGCGTATTACTTTTGCGAATGCTGACACCATTCACAAGAGCAATAAAAATATACCTGAATCCCAATCATACTAAGATACTTAACATCATGTTCTTTCATTGATTGAAACGAACATCTTGAGTTTCCTCATTCTTTCATTGGACGGATTCAGATTGGAATTAATTCATTCCATCCAACTAGATCTAAGGAAACCTACCTTGACCGATACCGAGTCCTAGCTGATCCATCTGATCACAAGTCTACTCGTATACTGGTCATGTAGTGTCTCCTTTGAGTCAGATTTAATATTGCATATGCTTTACTTATTATGAACGGCTATCAAGGGATAACATTTAACTTCAGTAGAGTGCTGCACGTTTATTTCAACCTAAGACACTCTCTGGTCCATGTTACTTCCCTTTTCAGGTCACCCATAAAAAGTCTTACATTGCTTCCATCCCTTCCAACCCGTCTATTACTTCTAAATAACTAGATCAACCAACCTTTCTGTTTTTAGGATCTTGCCCTTTGAGAGTTCATCTTGGCTAAGGTGGCTCATCTTGGAACTACTCCGTTCAGAAGCATGATACCTCTTACCTCAGTTCCCTCTTGGCTCACCCCAACTAAGGTTTCATAGTCATCATAGTTTTCAGAAATAATTTCGGTTTGGAACTCAACATCTTTGAGCGCTGTCCTACACAGGATCAAGCATGCTCTGATACCAACTTATAACACCCCGATCCGGCCGACTAGGCCGCGGTCGAAGCCTTACGTCGCTCGGTCCACTTCCTGACCGAACCTCTTAATTTTCGCCCTTTAATTATAATATCGCCTAAAGGCGAGGGCTAACTTAGACCTTAGCTAAAGACTTTCCTAGTCCTTTATAGCCTAGATCCTTTCAACAGATACGCAGCGGATTATTCTCTAATTAACCATTGGTCTAAAACCAATCTAACACTTGTCTGGTCGAAAAACCTTAGCCTTGGTCAGTTTACACAACTACCGATTAGCTTAAAGGTCAATCCTAAACCCAAACCAAGTCATACGATTCTAAGGTTCCATTCCCCTAAACCATTCTATCTAGATCTATGCAGGTATTGCAAGATCTTACCTTTGCCACATCTACGGAGCTTATTAGCTCATCGGTCCTCCATTGACTCGAATTGCTCTTGCTTGACAGCTGGACCACGATCACTCAATGATCTTACTTAAGGTCCTTATCTTCACTCCTGCACCAAACAGCTCCCCTAGGTACTTAGTCATTCAACCAACCATCCCCACAGACATAAGTAACCTTTGAGAAGTCTTTGAAAGGATAAGGATATGCATCTGGCCTTTCTCAGCTCATGCACACTCCGAAACCCTTTTGCCTTATAGGCAATAGTACCTAGTCCATCTTCTGGACTGACAAAGCTCATTAGATCCTAAGTCAATCAACCAACCATCCTCACATGACTTGGAACTGATGAGTCATCATCTGGCCTGACCGGCCTTGGGACTTAACCCAGACAACAGATATGATTGGTTCATACCAACCGATGCATTCATTAATCAGATTAGTTCCGACACCTTAAACCATCATCCAGAGGTCAGGTCGTCCATACTCAACCATGATCAGATCTTACACGGTCTTCCTTGAACAATCATATTTAGACTCAATACTTATGGTCTACGACACATAGTACTAGCCATATACTTCGTCATGACTCTTAGCCAATCTCGAAGTTATCAACACCAAGGTTGATATCTAGAAGCATCACATCAATACTCTTACTCCGGCAACGTGACTATCCATACTAGTGCTCGGCCATCGAAACATCGTCATGAAACATGATCCATCCACTAGACTTGATAACCATCGTCTACTTAGCAGGTATTGACATAACCGGCCTTCCATTGCCATCATGTGGGTATACGCCCTACATAAGGCATATGGCGCCTATCCTACTCACCAACCCGAAGTTGATTGTAAGATATCCCACTTAGCCTTTGCGGCTAGAACCATCCATTAACTATGGATTATGGTTCATACATCAATCATGTTGTACGGATTGCACTAGCCCTTAAGGCCTTCGCTATTTCCCTACACTCATGTATTGACCTAACTGACAACCCATTGCCATCATGTGGTCCATGCCCAACATAATGCATGTGGTGTCCATTTAACCATCGAATCACTCGTACCCTTTTCGGTCCTGATCCGTTCGTACCCTTTCAGTCCCGACCCGTTCGTACCCTTTCGGTCACGACCCGTTCACATCCCATGGATCATGATACGTTCGTACCTC
This sequence comes from Brassica napus, assembly GCF_020379485.1. Taxonomy (NCBI): domain Eukaryota; kingdom Viridiplantae; phylum Streptophyta; class Magnoliopsida; order Brassicales; family Brassicaceae; genus Brassica; species Brassica napus. The sequence goes on from NW_026014929.1 coordinate 10,630, forward strand.
TTGGATCACGACACGTTCGTACCTCTTGGATCACGACACGTTCGTACCTCTTGGATCACGACATGATCGCAGATCTTGGATCACGATACATTGCAACCTTAGGATCACGATGCACCCTTTGGTCATTGGTACCCTTTGGTCCTCGTACCCTTTGATACTTGTAACCCTTGGTATCTCGTACCTTTTGGTTACTTGCATCCTTTGGTATCTCACAACCTTTGGTAACTCATGACCCTTGGCAACACGCAACCTTTGGCGACTAGTACCCTTTTGATCCAACCTCTCGGCTATGGTTAGCGATCAACGTAACCAACCATGACACTAGGGTCTATGACGTGGTAACATGGTTAACTATCACGTTCCATATAAATATATATATATATCATATAGACATAATAATATAAAGAAACAGAGATAGAACCACTCACAACTGCTATAGCCCTTACCGATCGGTCAGTTCATCTCTCGGCTAACCGCCCTTGGACCCTTGGTCCTTTGCGCCTATATCCCTCCAGGAATAGGTCTTCCTCTTGGCCTCAGTGACTTATAAAAGCCACGGCCTCATATGGCTAAAGCCATACTCACCATGAACCGGATCGTGCCCTTACGGCTTGGATCCCGGATCCTGCCCTTCCGGCTTGGATCCTCGGTTCTCATTGGGGGATCCCTTTGTTTAGGACGTGTGTCCTTTGTCTCAGACAGAATGAGACTGAATGAGAATGAATGAATTTATCCCTGGACGTCCTCCCTTTATATAGAAAACCAAAGGGCATGTGCGAAGGAACACATCCCTTCCAAGCATCCTTTCGGAACAGATCTTGGCCATCGATTACAATCAACGGTCCAGATTGCACCTGTTGGATCTTGGAGGTTTCCAGATACATCTAGGCACGTCCAACAACATCTAGGCATGTCAAACCCAAGCCCAAACTGATATCCCAAGCCCATGGCCCGACCACAAGAGCCCACCGGCCCGTAGCCACCTTGGGTCGACCATATGGCCCGACCATAGTCCGGACCTGGCCCAACTGCCTAAGACCCGAACACTCAGTCCAGCTGAGTGGAGCTGACTCCCAGCTGACCCAGCTGAGTGAGCTAGTAGCTCAGCTAGTTGAGCTGACATAACTTGGACCGAGCTAGACTACACTGGATCGAGCTTTGTTCAGCTGATCGAGCTACTTGTCTACATCGTCCAGCTATTGTACAACTCTCCCAACTTGTTCTCTTCATCCTATTCAATCCGTCTAAGTCCTTTGATCCATTTATTGACATAGACCCATGATCCATTCTGATCATTTCACTCATCCTACCTTGTTCACGATCAATTCTCTTGATCTAAACAAATGCAGTCTGGTTTCTATCGAAACGTCTAGGCCCTATGTCGAGATCCCGGGACGGGGATGCGACAAGGACTGTCCGTCAGTACGCATATCAGCACGTTGGCCCTTCCCGTGGACTGTCCGGTTGATTTTCGCCCACGAGGACAGTACATCCGTACACATATCAGCACGTTGGCCCTTCCCGTGGACTATCCGTGGGTGATTTTCGCCCACGAGGACTGTCCGTGGGTGATTTTCGCCTACGAGGACTGTCCGTGGGTGCTTTTAACCCACGAGGACTGTCCGTCAGTACGCATATCAGCACGTTGGCCCTTCCCGTGGACTGTCCGTGGGTAATTTTCGCCCACGAGGACTGTCCGTGGGTGATTTTCGCCCACGAGGACTGTCCGTGGGTGATTTTCGCCTACGAGGACTGTCCGTGGGTGATTTTCGCCCACGAGGACTGTCCGTCAATACGCATATCAGCACGTTGGCCCTTCCCGTGGACTGTCCGGGTGCTTTTCACCCACGAGGACTGTCCGTCAGTACGCA
>NW_026014929.1:22500-30000 GCF_020379485.1 Brassica napus
GGTACTAGTCGCCAAAGGCTGCGTGTTGCCAAGGGTCATGAGTTACCAAAGGTTGTGAGATACCAAAGGATGCAAGTAACCAAAAGGTACGAGATACCAAGGGTTGCAAGTATCAAAAGGTACGAGGACCAAAAGGTACCAATGACCAAAGGGTGCATCGTTATCCCAAGGATGCAATGTATCGTGATCCAAGATCTGCGATCATGTCGTGATCCAAGAGGTACGAACGTGTCGTGATCCAAGAGGTACGAACGTGTCATGATCCAAGAGGTACGAACGTATCATGATCCATCGGATGTGAACGGGTCGTGACCGAAAGGGTACGAACGGGTCGGGACCGAAAGGGTACGAACGGAACGGGACCGAAAAGGGTACGAGTGATTCGATGGTTAAATGGACACCATATGCCTTATGTAGGGCGTATACCCACATGATGGCAATGGAAGGCCGGTTATGTCAATACCTGCTAAGTAGACGATGGTTATCAAGTCTAGTGGATGGATCATGTTTCATGACGATGTTTCGTTGGCCGAGCACTAGTATGGATAGTCACGTTGCTGGAGTAAGAGTATTGATGTGATGCTTCTAGATATCAACCTTGGTGTTGATAACTTCGAGATTGGCTAAGAGTCATGACGAAGTATATGGCTAGTACTATGTGTCGTAGACCATAAGTATTGAGTCTAAGCATGATTGTTCAAGGAAGACCGTGTAAGATCTGATCATGGTTGAGTATGGACGACCTGACCTCTGGATGATGGTCCAAGGTGTCGGTACTAACCTGATTAATGAATGCATCGGTTGGTATGAACCAATCATATTTGTTGTCTGGGTTAAGTCCCAAGGCCGGTCAGGCCAGATGATGACTCATCAGTTCCAAGTCATGTGAGGATGGTTGGTTGATTGACTTAGGATCTAATGAGCTTTGTCAGTCCAGAAGATGGACTAGGTACTATTGCCTATAAGGCAAAAGGGTTTCGGAGTGTGCATGAGCTGAGAAAGGCCAGATGCATATCCTTATCCTTTCAAAGACTTCTCAAAGGTTACTTATGTCTGTGGGGATGGTTGGTTGAATGACTAAGTACCTAGGGGAGCTGTTTGGTGCAGGAGTGAAGATAAGGACCTTAAGTAAGATCATTGAGTGATCGTGGTCCAGCTGTCAAGCAAGAGCAATTCGAGTCAATGGAGGACCGATGAGCTAATAAGCTCCGTAGATGTGGCAAAGGTAAGATCTTGCAATACCTGCATAGATCTAGATAGAATGGTTTAGGGGAATGGAACCTTAGAATCGTATGACTTGGTTTGGGTTTAGGATTGACCTTTAAGCTAATCGGTAGTTGTGTAAACTGACCAAGGCTAAGGTTTTTCGACCAGACAAGTGTTAGATTGGTTTTAGACCAATGGTTAATTAGAGAATAATCCGCTGCGTATCTGTTGAAAGGATCTAGGCTATAAAGGACTAGGAAAGTCTTTAGCTAAGGTCTAAGTTAGCCCTCGCCTTTAGGCGATATTATAATTAAAGGGCGAAAATTAAGAGGTTCGGTCAGGAAGTGGACCGAGCGACGTAAGGCTTCGACCGCGGCCTAGTCGGCCGGATCGGGGTGTTATAAGTTGGTATCAGAGCCAGGTTGATCCTGTTTAGGACAGCGCTCAAAGTTGTTGAGTTCCAAACCGAAATTATTTCTGAAAACTATGATGACTATGAAACCTTAGTTGGGGTGAGCCAAGAGGGAACTGAGGTAAGCGGTATCATGCTTCTGAACGGAGTAGTTCCAAGATGAGCCACCTTAGCCAAGATGAACTCTCAAAGGGCAAAATCCTAAAAACAGAAAGGTTGGTTGATCTAGTTATTTAGAAGTAATAGACGGGTTGGAAGGGATGGAAGCAATGTAAGACTTTTTATGGGTGACCTGAAAAAGGGAAGTAACATGGACCAGAGAGTGTCTTAGGTTGAAATAAACGTGCAGCACTCTACTGAAGTTAAATGTTATCCCTTGATAGCCGTTCATAATAAGTAAAGCATATGCAATATTAAATCTGACTCAAAGGAGACACTACATGACCAGTATATGAGTGGACTTGTGATCAGATGGATCAGCTAGGACTCGGTATCGGTCAAGGTAGGTTTCCTTAGATCTAGTTGGATGGAATGAATTAATTCCAATCTGAATCCGTCCAAGGAAAGAATGAGGAAACTCAAGATGTTCGTTTCAATCAATGAAAGAACATGATGTTAAGTATCTTAGTATGATTGGGATTGAGGTATATTATAATTGCTCTTGTGAATGGTGTCAGCATTCGCAAAAGTAATACGCTTTGGAGAATGGTATGGGACGTTTTCCAAATGTGTGATTAAACCGAAATCCTACTCATCTAGGTACCCACTGGAAGTGAAACGGGTGGCTTTGTTGGAGTCTAACTTGGCTGAAGAAGCTAAGCTTAAGGCTAAGCCACAGTCTGGCCCATCGGGCAAGACAAAGGATAAAAAGAGAAAATGGGACCAGGTGGACGGAGGTGAGACCTCTGGTTGCCACCTGCGTGTTCCAAATATGGACGGAACCATACCGGTGAGTGCTGGAAGGCCAAGGGGGCTTGTGTTCGTTGTGGCAGCATGGACCATGGGGTTCAGAACTGTCCTCGACCGAACCAGACTGGTAGACGCGGCCAGATGACCTGTTTCCATTGTGGCCAGCAAGGACATTTCCAATCGGATTGTCCCAAGCTGCAAGGAAGTCAGGGGAAGGGCCGTGGAGATTCAGGAGAGGCGTCCCAAGGCAAACCAACCACAACACCGAGGGTGTATGGACTGTCACGAGACGACGGAGCTTCCGGATCTTTTGATTCGATCTCTGGCAATCTCTAAATTTATCTTTTTACATTCAAGTTGTAATGCTTGGTCTGGAACCTAGAATGTCTAGGGGATTCTGATGGGGGTCTCTGATAGGAACCCTCATGATTGGTGGTGTAAAAACCCACGTACTTTCCGACACAGGGGCTACACATAGGTTTTGTGAGTCCGGGAACTGGTCGGAAAGGGTCTGTTCTGTCTGGACGCTGGAGATAATTTTGGGATAGTGAGGGCAGCCGGAGGGCAAGCCATGAACTCACTAGGTCTCGTGTCAAATATCCCAGTGTCAATTCAGGGAAAGGTATTCCCTGTGAATCTGTCTGTGTCCACCTAAAGAATCACGAAGTGATCCTAGGTATGGACTGGTTGGGAAAGTATCGGGCCACTCTCGATTGCCATAAAGGTCGTGGCAATTGGAGACTGGGCTTCATCCGATCCAGTACCAATGTCTGTGTCCGGCTCAAGAGAAAGTAGTGGTTTCAGCAGTTCGAGCGATTCGGATGCTGGAACAGGGTTGTCAGTCCTTTTTGGCTACAATTACAACTACAGAGCCGGGCAGTTCTGTCTGTCTGAAAGACCTTTCAGAGGATTCGTTGGTGTCGAAGTTCCCAGATGTGTTCCAGTCGCTACAGGGTGTCCCCCCTGATAGGTCAGATCCATTTATGATTGAACTAGAGCCAGGGACAGCTCCGCTGTCCTAGAGTCCGTTTCTGTCGGCTCCCGCCGAGATGGCAGAGCCGAAGTTGACCGTGTCCGAGAGAGGACCATGGTCGCAGTACAACCAAGTCGGAGTTTGACCTAAGGTTGAGAATGATCAAGTCCAGTAAAGGACAAGGATCAGGCCACGACCTATTCGGAGATGGACCTATGGTCGGGGTGAAACGGTCGAGTCCCTGAGTGGACCAGGACCGGAATACGATCACGTCCGTAAATGGACCAGGATCGAATTATGACAAAGTCCAGTGAAGGACAGAAGTCAAGTCTGAGGCGTTTTTAGTCTGAAGGGACTAAGATCGCAATGTGGCCAAGCCTGAAAAGGTTGTGGCTGACTAAGGGGATGATCCAATACATTGTGGCTGAGGTCATGAGCCTTATTGTCCATGAAAGACAAAAGAATCATAACAATCTGGTAGGACTCGTTGTAGGACGAGCAGCCTAAAGATTGGAACGAGTTCTTGAGGACTTGACTGGTACATCAATGGTCAAAGAGATTCGATCATTGGAGAGTTCATTTGGTTCTTAAAGAATCAAGTTGTTATGTTCAAAACAAGACTAAGTTCAGTTGGGACATTTTGTCATGAGACAAGGTATAACCACCACTAGATTCGAGGACGAATCCATCTCAAGTGGGGGAGACTTGTCGCATCCCCGTCCCGGGATCTTGACATAGGACCTAGACGTTTCGACAGAAACCAGACTGCATTTGTTCAGATCAAGAGAATTGATCGTGAACAAGGTAGGATGAGTGAAATGATCAGAATGGATCATGGGTCTATGTCAATAAATGGATCAAAGGACTTAGACGGATTGAATAGGATGAAGAGAACAAGTTGGGAGAGTTGTACAATAGCTGGACGATGTAGACAAGTAGCTCGATCAGCTGAACAAAGCTCGATCCAGTGTAGTCTAGCTCGGTCCAAGTTATGTCAGCTCAACTAGCTGAGCTACTAGCTCACTCAGCTGGGTCAGCTGGGAGTCAGCTCCACTCAGCTGGACTGAGTGTTCGGGTCTTAGGCAGTTGGGCCAGGTCCGGACTATGGTCGGGCCATATGGTCGACCCAAGGTGGCTACGGGCCGGTGGGCTCTTGTGGTCGGGCCATGGGCTTGGGATATCAGTTTGGGCTTGGGTTTGACATGCCTAGATGTTGTTGGACGTGCCTAGATGTATCTGGAAACCTCCAAGATCCAACAGGTGCAATCTGGACCGTTGATTGTAATCGATGGCCAAGATCTGTTCCGAAAGGATGCTTGGAAGGGATGTGTTCCTTCGCACATGCCCTTTGGTTTTCTATATAAAGGGAGGACGTCCAGGGATAAATTCATTCATTCTCATTCAGTCTCATTCTGTCTGAGACAAAGGACACACGTCCTAAACAAAGGGATCCCCCAATGAGAACCGAGGATCCAAGCCGGAAGGGCAGGATCCGGGATCAAAGCCTAAGGGCACGATCCGGTTCATGGTGAGTATGGCTTTAGCCATATGAGGCCGTGGCTTTTATAAGTCACTGAGGCCAAGAGGAAGACCTATTCCTGGAGGGAAATAGGCGCAAAGGACCAAGGGTCCAAGGGCGGTTAGCCGAGAGACGAACTGACCGATCGGTAAGGGCTATAGCGGTTGTGAGTGGTTCTATCTCTGTTTCTTTATATTATTATGTCTATATGATATATATATATATATATGGAACGTGATAGTTAACCATGTTACCACGTCATAGACCCTAGTGTCATGGTTGGTTACGTTGATCGCTAACCATAGCCGAGAGGTTGGATCAAAAGGGTACTAGTCGCCAAAGGTTGCGTGTTGCCAAGGGTCATGAGTTACCAAAGGTTGTGAGATACCAAAGGATGCAAGTAACCAAAAGGTACGAGATACCAAGGGTTGCAAGTATCAAAAGGTACGAGGACCAAAAGGTACCAATGACCAAAGGGTGCATCGTTATCCCAAGGATGCAATGTATCGTGATCCAAGATCTGCGATCATGTCGTGATCCAAGAGGTACGAACGTGTCGTGATCCAAGAGGTACGAACGTGTCATGATCCAAGAGGTACGAACGTATCATGATCCATCGGATGTGAACGGGTCGTGACCGAAAGGGTACGAACGGGTCGGGACCGAAAGGGTACGAACGGAACGGGACCGAAAGGGTACGAGTGATTCGATGGTTAAATGGACACCATATGCCTTATGTAGGGCGTATACCCACATGATGGCAATGGAAGGCCGGTTATGTCAATACCTGCTAAGTAGACGATGGTTATCAAGTCTAGTGGATGGATCATGTTTCATGACGATGTTTCGTTGGCCGAGCACTAGTATGGATAGTCACGTTGCTGGAGTAAGAGTATTGATGTGATGCTTCTAGATATCAACCTTGGTGTTGATAACTTCGAGATTGGCTAAGAGTCATGACGAAGTATATGGCTAGTACTATGTGTCGTAGACCATAAGTATTGAGTCTAAGCATGATTGTTCAAGGAAGACCGTGTAAGATCTGATCATGGTTGAGTATGGACGACCTGACCTCTGGATGATGGTCCAAGGTGTCGGTACTAACCTGATTAATGAATGCATCGGTTGGTATGAACCAATCATATTTGTTGTCTGGGTTAAGTCCCAAGGCCGGTCAGGCCAGATGATGACTCATCAGTTCCAAGTCATGTGAGGATGGTTGGTTGATTGACTTAGGATCTAATGAGCTTTGTCAGTCCAGAAGATGGACTAGGTACTATTGCCTATAAGGCAAAAGGGTTTCGGAGTGTGCATGAGCTGAGAAAGGCCAGATGCATATCCTTATCCTTTCAAAGACTTCTCAAAGGTTACTTATGTCTGTGGGGATGGTTGGTTGAATGACTAAGTACCTAGGGGAGCTGTTTGGTGCAGGAGTGAAGATAAGGACCTTAAGTAAGATCATTGAGTGATCGTGGTCCAGCTGTCAAGCAAGAGCAATTCGAGTCAATGGAGGACCGATGAGCTAATAAGCTCCGTAGATGTGGCAAAGGTAAGATCTTGCAATACCTGCATAGATCTAGATAGAATGGTTTAGGGGAATGGAACCTTAGAATCGTATGACTTGGTTTGGGTTTAGGATTGACCTTTAAGCTAATCGGTAGTTGTGTAAACTGACCAAGGCTAAGGTTTTTCGACCAGACAAGTGTTAGATTGGTTTTAGACCAATGGTTAATTAGAGAATAATCCGCTGCGTATCTGTTGAAAGGATCTAGGCTATAAAGGACTAGGAAAGTCTTTAGCTAAGGTCTAAGTTAGCCCTCGCCTTTAGGCGATATTATAATTAAAGGGCGAAAATTAAGAGGTTCGGTCAGGAAGTGGACCGAGCGACGTAAGGCTTCGACCGCGGCCTAGTCGGCCGGATCGGGGTGTTATAGTCCGTGGGTAATTTTCGCCCACGAGGACTGTCCGTGGGTGATTTTCGCCCACGAGGACTGTCCGTCAGTACACATATCAGCACGTTGGCCCTTCACGTGGACTATCCGTGGGTGATTTTCGCCCACGAGGACTGTCCGTGGGTGATTTTCGCCTACGAGGACTGTCCGTGGGTGATTTTCGCCCACGAGGACTGTCCGTCAGTACGCATATCAGCACGTTGGCCCTTCCCGTGGACTGTCCGGGTGCTTTTCACCCACGAGGACTGTCCGTCAGTACGCATATCAGCAGCACGTTGGCCCTTCCCGTGGACTGTCCGGTTGATTTTCGCCCACGAGGACAGTACATCCGTACACATATCAGCACGTTGGCCCTTCCCGTGGACTATCCGTGGGTGATTTTCGCCCACGAGGACTGTCCGTGGGTGATTTTCGCCTACGAGGACTGTCCGTGGGTGCTTTTAACCCACGAGGACTGTCCGTCAGTACGCATATCAGCACGTTGGCCCTTCCCGTGGACTGTCCGTGGGTAATTTCGCCCACGAGGACT
>NW_026014930.1:0-197009 GCF_020379485.1 Brassica napus
TGATTCCAGTTTCCCAGTTTGGGAATAGCACAGCTTCTTCGTCGTTCCAATCAAACCAGGATGAATCACTTTGTAAGAAGCTTGATTTGGATACATAAAGTGGTGGAGAATCACCAGGAAGTTGAATAAATCTCATAGGGTTGGCAAGAAGAAGTTATCCCACTTTCAAATCAGGTGATTCCAGTTTCCCAGTTTGGGAATAGCACAGCTTCTTTTCGTTCCAATCAAACCAGATGAATCACTTTGTGAGAAGCTTGATTTGGATACATAAAGTGGTGGAGAATCCAGGAAGTTGTTGAATAAATCTCATAGGAGTTGGAAATGAAGAAGTTATCCCACTTTCAAATCAGGTGATTCCAGTTTCCCAGTTTGGGAATAGCACAGCTTCTTCGTCGTTCCAATCAAACCAGGATGAATCACTTTGTAAGAAGCTTGATTTGGATACATAAAGTGGTGGAGAATCACCAGGAAGTTGAATAAATCTCATAGGAGTTGGCATGAAGAAGTTATCCCACTTTCAAATCAGGTGATTCCAGTTTCCCAGTTTGGGAATAGCACAGCTTCTTCGTCGTTCCAATCAAACCAGGATGAATCACTTTGTAAGAAGCTTGATTTGGATACATAAAGTGGTGGAGAATCACCAGGAAGTTGAATAAATCTCATAGGAGTTGGCATGAAGAAGTTATCCCACTTTCAAATCAGGTGATTCCAGTTTCCCAGTTTGGGAATAGCACAGCTTCTTCGTCGTTCCAATCAAACCAGGATGAATCACTTTGTGAGAAGCTTGATTTGGATACATAAAGTGGTGGAGAATCACCAGGAAGTTGAATAAATCTCATAGGAGTTGGCATGAAGAAGTTATCCCACTTTCAAATCAGGTGATTCCAGTTTCCCAGTTTGGGAATAGCACAGCTTCTTCGTCGTTCCAATCAAACCAGGATGAATCACTTTGTAAGAAGCTTGATTTGGATACATAAAGTGGTGGAGAATCACCAGGAAGTTGAATAAATCTCATAGGAGTTGGCATGAAGAAGTTATCCCACTTTCAAATCAGGTGATTCCAGTTTCCCAGTTTGGGAATAGCACAGCTTCTTCGTCGTTCCAATCAAACCAGGATGAATCACTTTGTAAGAAGCTTGATTTGGATACATAAAGTGGTGGAGAATCACCAGGAAGTTGAATAAATCTCATAGGAGTTGGCATGAAGAAGTTATCCCACTTTCAAATCAGGTGATTCCAGTTTCCCAGTTTGGGAATAGCACAGCTTCTTCGTCGTTCCAATCAAACCAGGATGAATCACTTTGTGAGAAGCTTGATTTGGATACATAAAGTGGTGGAGAATCACCAGGAAGTTGAATAAATCTCATAGGAGTTGGCATGAAGAAGTTATCCCACTTTCAAATCAGGTGATTCCAGTTTCCCAGTTTGGGAATAGCACAGCTTCTTCGTCGTTCCAATCAAACCAGGATGAATCACTTTGTGAGAAGCTTGATTTGGATACATAAAGTGGTGGAGAATCACCAGGAAGTTGAATAAATCTCATAGGAGTTGGCATGAAGAAGTTATCCCACTTTCAAATCAGGTGATTCCAGTTTCCCAGTTTGGGAATAGCACAGCTTCTTCGTCGTTCCAATCAAACCAGGATGAATCACTTTGTGAGAAGCTTGATTTGGATACATAAAGTGGTGGAGAATCACCAGGAAGTTGAATAAATCTCATAGGAGTTGGCATGAAGAAGTTATCCCACTTTCAAATCAGGTGATTCCAGTTTCCCAGTTTGGGAATAGCACAGCTTCTTCGTCGTTCCAATCAAACCAGGATGAATCACTTTGTAAGAAGCTTGATTTGGATACATAAAGTGGTGGAGAATCACCAGGAAGTTGAATAAATCTCATAGGAGTTGGCATGAAGAAGTTATCCCACTTTCAAATCAGGTGATTCCAGTTTCCCAGTTTGGGAATAGCACAGCTTCTTCGTCGTTCCAATCAAACCAGGATGAATCACTTTGTAAGAAGCTTGATTTGGATACATAAAGTGGTGGAGAATCACCAGGAAGTTGAATAAATCTCATAGGAGTTGGCATGAAGAAGTTATCCCACTTTCAAATCAGGTGATTCCAGTTTCCCAGTTTGGGAATAGCACAGCTTCTTCGTCGTTCCAATCAAACCAGGATGAATCACTTTGTAAGAAGCTTGATTTGGATACATAAAGTGGTGGAGAATCACCAGGAAGTTGAATAAATCTCATAGGAGTTGGCATGAAGAAGTTATCCCACTTTCAAATCAGGTGATTCCAGTTTCCCAGTTTGGGAATAGCACAGCTTCTTCGTCGTTCCAATCAAACCAGGATGAATCACTTTGTAAGAAGCTTGATTTGGATACATAAAGTGGTGGAGAATCACCAGGAAGTTGAATAAATCTCATAGGAGTTGGCATGAAGAAGTTATCCCACTTTCAAATCAGGTGATTCCAGTTTCCCAGTTTGGGAATAGCACAGCTTCTTCGTCGTTCCAATCAAACCAGGATGAATCACTTTGTGAGAAGCTTGATTTGGATACATAAAGTGGTGGAGAATCACCAGGAAGTTGAATAAATCTCATAGGAGTTGGCATGAAGAAGTTATCCCACTTTCAAATCAGGTGATTCCAGTTTCCCAGTTTGGGAATAGCACAGCTTCTTCGTCGTTCCAATCAAACCAGGATGAATCACTTTGTAAGAAGCTTGATTTGGATACATAAAGTGGTGGAGAATCACCAGGAAGTTGAATAAATCTCATAGGAGTTGGCATGAAGAAGTTATCCCACTTTCAAATCAGGTGATTCCAGTTTCCCAGTTTGGGAATAGCACAGCTTCTTCGTCGTTCCAATCAAACCAGGATGAATCACTTTGTGAGAAGCTTGATTTGGATACATAAAGTGGTGGAGAATCACCAGGAAGTTGAATAAATCTCATAGGAGTTGGCATGAAGAAGTTATCCCACTTTCAAATCAGGTGATTCCAGTTTCCCAGTTTGGGAATAGCACAGCTTCTTCGTCGTTCCAATCAAACCAGGATGAATCACTTTGTGAGAAGCTTGATTTGGATACATAAAGTGGTGGAGAATCACCAGGAAGTTGAATAAATCTCATAGGAGTTGGCATGAAGAAGTTATCCCACTTTCAAATCAGGTGATTCCAGTTTCCCAGTTTGGGAATAGCACAGCTTCTTCGTCGTTCCAATCAAACCAGGATGAATCACTTTGTAAGAAGCTTGATTTGGATACATAAAGTGGTGGAGAATCACCAGGAAGTTGAATAAATCTCATAGGAGTTGGCATGAAGAAGTTATCCCACTTTCAAATCAGGTGATTCCAGTTTCCCAGTTTGGGAATAGCACAGCTTCTTCGTCGTTCCAATCAAACCAGGATGAATCACTTTGTGAGAAGCTTGATTTGGATACATAAAGTGGTGGAGAATCACCAGGAAGTTGAATAAATCTCATAGGAGTTGGCATGAAGAAGTTATCCCACTTTCAAATCAGGTGATTCCAGTTTCCCAGTTTGGGAATAGCACAGCTTCTTCGTCGTTCCAATCAAACCAGGATGAATCACTTTGTAAGAAGCTTGATTTGGATACATAAAGTGGTGGAGAATCACCAGGAAGTTGAATAAATCTCATAGGAGTTGGCATGAAGAAGTTATCCCACTTTCAAATCAGGTGATTCCAGTTTCCCAGTTTGGGAATAGCACAGCTTCTTCGTCGTTCCAATCAAACCAGGATGAATCACTTTGTAAGAAGCTTGATTTGGATACATAAAGTGGTGGAGAATCACCAGGAAGTTGAATAAATCTCATAGGAGTTGGCATGAAGAAGTTATCCCACTTTCAAATCAGGTGATTCCAGTTTCCCAGTTTGGGAATAGCACAGCTTCTTCGTCGTTCCAATCAAACCAGGATGAATCACTTTGTGAAAAGCTTGATTTGGATACATAAAGTGGTGGAGAATCACCAGGAAGTTGAATAAATCTCATAGGAGTTGGCATGAAGAAGTTATCCCACTTTCAAATCAGGTGATTCCAGTTTCCCAGTTTGGGAATAGCACAGCTTCTTCGTCGTTCCAATCAAACCAGGATGAATCACTTTGTAAGAAGCTTGATTTGGATACATAAAGTGGTGGAGAATCACCAGGAAGTTGAATAAATCTCATAGGAGTTGGCATGAAGAAGTTATCCCACTTTCAAATCAGGTGATTCCAGTTTCCCAGTTTGGGAATAGCACAGCTTCTTCGTCGTTCCAATCAAACCAGGATGAATCACTTTGTAAGAAGCTTGATTTGGATACATAAAGTGGTGGAGAATCACCAGGAAGTTGAATAAATCTCATAGGAGTTGGCATGAAGAAGTTATCCCACTTTCAAATCAGGTGATTCCAGTTTCCCAGTTTGGGAATAGCACAGCTTCTTCGTCGTTCCAATCAAACCAGGATGAATCACTTTGTGAGAAGCTTGATTTGGATACATAAAGTGGTGGAGAATCACCAGGAAGTTGAATAAATCTCATAGGAGTTGGCATGAAGAAGTTATCCCACTTTCAAATCAGGTGATTCCAGTTTCCCAGTTTGGGAATAGCACAGCTTCTTCGTCGTTCCAATCAAACCAGGATGAATCACTTTGTGAAAAGCTTGATTTGGATACATAAAGTGGTGGAGAATCACCAGGAAGTTGAATAAATCTCATAGGAGTTGGCATGAAGAAGTTATCCCACTTTCAAATCAGGTGATTCCAGTTTCCCAGTTTGGGAATAGCACAGCTTCTTCGTCGTTCCAATCAAACCAGGATGAATCACTTTGTAAGAAGCTTGATTTGGATACATAAAGTGGTGGAGAATCACCAGGAAGTTGAATAAATCTCATAGGAGTTGGCATGAAGAAGTTATCCCACTTTCAAATCAGGTGATTCCAGTTTCCCAGTTTGGGAATAGCACAGCTTCTTCGTCGTTCCAATCAAACCAGGATGAATCACTTTGTGAGAAGCTTGATTTGGATACATAAAGTGGTGGAGAATCACCAGGAAGTTGAATAAATCTCATAGGAGTTGGCATGAAGAAGTTATCCCACTTTCAAATCAGGTGATTCCAGTTTCCCAGTTTGGGAATAGCACAGCTTCTTCGTCGTTCCAATCAAACCAGGATGAATCACTTTGTAAGAAGCTTGATTTGGATACATAAAGTGGTGGAGAATCACCAGGAAGTTGAATAAATCTCATAGGAGTTGGCATGAAGAAGTTATCCCACTTTCAAATCAGGTGATTCCAGTTTCCCAGTTTGGGAATAGCACAGCTTCTTCGTCGTTCCAATCAAACCAGGATGAATCACTTTGTAAGAAGCTTGATTTGGATACATAAAGTGGTGGAGAATCACCAGGAAGTTGAATAAATCTCATAGGAGTTGGCATGAAGAAGTTATCCCACTTTCAAATCAGGTGATTCCAGTTTCCCAGTTTGGGAATAGCACAGCTTCTTCGTCGTTCCAATCAAACCAGGATGAATCACTTTGTAAGAAGCTTGATTTGGATACATAAAGTGGTGGAGAATCACCAGGAAGTTGAATAAATCTCATAGGAGTTGGCATGAAGAAGTTATCCCACTTTCAAATCAGGTGATTCCAGTTTCCCAGTTTGGGAATAGCACAGCTTCTTCGTCGTTCCAATCAAACCAGGATGAATCACTTTGTGAAAAGCTTGATTTGGATACATAAAGTGGTGGAGAATCACCAGGAAGTTGAATAAATCTCATAGGAGTTGGCATGAAGAAGTTATCCCACTTTCAAATCAGGTGATTCCAGTTTCCCAGTTTGGGAATAGCACAGCTTCTTCGTCGTTCCAATCAAACCAGGATGAATCACTTTGTAAGAAGCTTGATTTGGATACATAAAGTGGTGGAGAATCACCAGGAAGTTGAATAAATCTCATAGGAGTTGGCATGAAGAAGTTATCCCACTTTCAAATCAGGTGATTCCAGTTTCCCAGTTTGGGAATAGCACAGCTTCTTCGTCGTTCCAATCAAACCAGGATGAATCACTTTGTGAGAAGCTTGATTTGGATACATAAAGTGGTGGAGAATCACCAGGAAGTTGAATAAATCTCATAGGAGTTGGCATGAAGAAGTTATCCCACTTTCAAATCAGGTGATTCCAGTTTCCCAGTTTGGGAATAGCACAGCTTCTTCGTCGTTCCAATCAAACCAGGATGAATCACTTTGTGAGAAGCTTGATTTGGATACATAAAGTGGTGGAGAATCACCAGGAAGTTGAATAAATCTCATAGGAGTTGGCATGAAGAAGTTATCCCACTTTCAAATCAGGTGATTCCAGTTTCCCAGTTTGGGAATAGCACAGCTTCTTCGTCGTTCCAATCAAACCAGGATGAATCACTTTGTAAGAAGCTTGATTTGGATACATAAAGTGGTGGAGAATCACCAGGAAGTTGAATAAATCTCATAGGAGTTGGCATGAAGAAGTTATCCCACTTTCAAATCAGGTGATTCCAGTTTCCCAGTTTGGGAATAGCACAGCTTCTTCGTCGTTCCAATCAAACCAGGATGAATCACTTTGTGAGAAGCTTGATTTGGATACATAAAGTGGTGGAGAATCACCAGGAAGTTGAATAAATCTCATAGGAGTTGGCATGAAGAAGTTATCCCACTTTCAAATCAGGTGATTCCAGTTTCCCAGTTTGGGAATAGCACAGCTTCTTCGTCGTTCCAATCAAACCAGGATGAATCACTTTGTGAAGAAGCTTGATTTGGATACATAAAGTGGTGGAGAATCACCAGGAAGTTGAATAAATCTCATAGGAGTTGGCATGAAGAAGTTATCCCACTTTCAAATCAGGTGATTCCAGTTTCCCAGTTTGGGAATAGCACAGCTTCTTCGTCGTTCCAATCAAACCAGGATGAATCACTTTGTAAGCTTGATTTGGATACATAAAGTGGTGGAGAATCACCAGGAAGTTGAATAAATCTCATAGGAGTTGGCATGAAGAAGTTATCCCACTTTCAAATCAGGTGATTCCAGTTTCCCAGTTTGGGAATAGCACAGCTTCTTCGTCGTTCCAATCAAACCAGGATGAATCACTTTGTGAAGAAGCTTGATTTGGATACATAAAGTGGTGGAGAATCACCAGGAAGTTGAATAAATCTCATAGGAGTTGGCATGAAGAAGTTATCCCACTTTCAAATCAGGTGATTCCAGTTTCCCAGTTTGGGAATAGCACAGCTTCTTCGTCGTTCCAATCAAACCAGGATGAATCACTTTGTGAAGAAGCTTGATTTGGATACATAAAGTGGTGGAGAATCACCAGGAAGTTGAATAAATCTCATAGGAGTTGGCATGAAGAAGTTATCCCACTTTCAAATCAGGTGATTCCAGTTTCCCAGTTTGGGAATAGCACAGCTTCTTCGTCGTTCCAATCAAACCAGGATGAATCACTTTGTAAGAAGCTTGATTTGGATACATAAAGTGGTGGAGAATCACCAGGAAGTTGAATAAATCTCATAGGAGTTGGCATGAAGAAGTTATCCCACTTTCAAATCAGGTGATTCCAGTTTCCCAGTTTGGGAATAGCACAGCTTCTTCGTCGTTCCAATCAAACCAGGATGAATCACTTTGTAAGAAGCTTGATTTGGATACATAAAGTGGTGGAGAATCACCAGGAAGTTGAATAAATCTCATAGGAGTTGGCATGAAGAAGTTATCCCACTTTCAAATCAGGTGATTCCAGTTTCCCAGTTTGGGAATAGCACAGCTTCTTCGTCGTTCCAATCAAACCAGGATGAATCACTTTGTGAAAAGCTTGATTTGGATACATAAAGTGGTGGAGAATCACCAGGAAGTTGAATAAATCTCATAGGAGTTGGCATGAAGAAGTTATCCCACTTTCAAATCAGGTGATTCCAGTTTCCCAGTTTGGGAATAGCACAGCTTCTTCGTCGTTCCAATCAAACCAGGATGAATCACTTTGTGAAGCTTGATTTGGATACATAAAGTGGTGGAGAATCACCAGGAAGTTGAATAAATCTCATAGGAGTTGGCATGAAGAAGTTATCCCACTTTCAAATCAGGTGATTCCAGTTTCCCAGTTTGGGAATAGCACAGCTTCTTCGTCGTTCCAATCAAACCAGGATGAATCACTTTGTAAGAAGCTTGATTTGGATACATAAAGTGGTGGAGAATCACCAGGAAGTTGAATAAATCTCATAGGAGTTGGCATGAAGAAGTTATCCCACTTTCAAATCAGGTGATTCCAGTTTCCCAGTTTGGGAATAGCACAGCTTCTTCGTCGTTCCAATCAAACCAGGATGAATCACTTTGTAAGAAGCTTGATTTGGATACATAAAGTGGTGGAGAATCACCAGGAAGTTGAATAAATCTCATAGGAGTTGGCATGAAGAAGTTATCCCACTTTCAAATCAGGTGATTCCAGTTTCCCAGTTTGGGAATAGCACAGCTTCTTCGTCGTTCCAATCAAACCAGGATGAATCACTTTGTGAGAAGCTTGATTTGGATACATAAAGTGGTGGAGAATCACCAGGAAGTTGAATAAATCTCATAGGAGTTGGCATGAAGAAGTTATCCCACTTTCAAATCAGGTGATTCCAGTTTCCCAGTTTGGGAATAGCACAGCTTCTTCGTCGTTCCAATCAAACCAGGATGAATCACTTTGTGAGAAGCTTGATTTGGATACATAAAGTGGTGGAGAATCACCAGGAAGTTGAATAAATCTCATAGGAGTTGGCATGAAGAAGTTATCCCACTTTCAAATCAGGTGATTCCAGTTTCCCAGTTTGGGAATAGCACAGCTTCTTCGTCGTTCCAATCAAACCAGGATGAATCACTTTGTAAGAAGCTTGATTTGGATACATAAAGTGGTGGAGAATCACCAGGAAGTTGAATAAATCTCATAGGAGTTGGCATGAAGAAGTTATCCCACTTTCAAATCAGGTGATTCCAGTTTCCCAGTTTGGGAATAGCACAGCTTCTTCGTCGTTCCAATCAAACCAGGATGAATCACTTTGTGAAAAGCTTGATTTGGATACATAAAGTGGTGGAGAATCACCAGGAAGTTGAATAAATCTCATAGGAGTTGGCATGAAGAAGTTATCCCACTTTCAAATCAGGTGATTCCAGTTTCCCAGTTTGGGAATAGCACAGCTTCTTCGTCGTTCCAATCAAACCAGGATGAATCACTTTGTAAGAAGCTTGATTTGGATACATAAAGTGGTGGAGAATCACCAGGAAGTTGAATAAATCTCATAGGAGTTGGCATGAAGAAGTTATCCCACTTTCAAATCAGGTGATTCCAGTTTCCCAGTTTGGGAATAGCACAGCTTCTTCGTCGTTCCAATCAAACCAGGATGAATCACTTTGTAAGAAGCTTGATTTGGATACATAAAGTGGTGGAGAATCACCAGGAAGTTGAATAAATCTCATAGGAGTTGGCATGAAGAAGTTATCCCACTTTCAAATCAGGTGATTCCAGTTTCCCAGTTTGGGAATAGCACAGCTTCTTCGTCGTTCCAATCAAACCAGGATGAATCACTTTGTGAGAAGCTTGATTTGGATACATAAAGTGGTGGAGAATCACCAGGAAGTTGAATAAATCTCATAGGAGTTGGCATGAAGAAGTTATCCCACTTTCAAATCAGGTGATTCCAGTTTCCCAGTTTGGGAATAGCACAGCTTCTTCGTCGTTCCAATCAAACCAGGATGAATCACTTTGTAAGAAGCTTGATTTGGATACATAAAGTGGTGGAGAATCACCAGGAAGTTGAATAAATCTCATAGGAGTTGGCATGAAGAAGTTATCCCACTTTCAAATCAGGTGATTCCAGTTTCCCAGTTTGGGAATAGCACAGCTTCTTCGTCGTTCCAATCAAACCAGGATGAATCACTTTGTAAGAAGCTTGATTTGGATACATAAAGTGGTGGAGAATCACCAGGAAGTTGAATAAATCTCATAGGAGTTGGCATGAAGAAGTTATCCCACTTTCAAATCAGGTGATTCCAGTTTCCCAGTTTGGGAATAGCACAGCTTCTTCGTCGTTCCAATCAAACCAGGATGAATCACTTTGTGAAAAGCTTGATTTGGATACATAAAGTGGTGGAGAATCACCAGGAAGTTGAATAAATCTCATAGGAGTTGGCATGAAGAAGTTATCCCACTTTCAAATCAGGTGATTCCAGTTTCCCAGTTTGGGAATAGCACAGCTTCTTCGTCGTTCCAATCAAACCAGGATGAATCACTTTGTGAAAGCTTGATTTGGATACATAAAGTGGTGGAGAATCACCAGGAAGTTGAATAAATCTCATAGGAGTTGGCATGAAGAAGTTATCCCACTTTCAAATCAGGTGATTCCAGTTTCCCAGTTTGGGAATAGCACAGCTTCTTCGTCGTTCCAATCAAACCAGGATGAATCACTTTGTGAAAAGCTTGATTTGGATACATAAAGTGGTGGAGAATCACCAGGAAGTTGAATAAATCTCATAGGAGTTGGCATGAAGAAGTTATCCCACTTTCAAATCAGGTGATTCCAGTTTCCCAGTTTGGGAATAGCACAGCTTCTTCGTCGTTCCAATCAAACCAGGATGAATCACTTTGTAAGAAGCTTGATTTGGATACATAAAGTGGTGGAGAATCACCAGGAAGTTGAATAAATCTCATAGGAGTTGGCATGAAGAAGTTATCCCACTTTCAAATCAGGTGATTCCAGTTTCCCAGTTTGGGAATAGCACAGCTTCTTCGTCGTTCCAATCAAACCAGGATGAATCACTTTGTAAGAAGCTTGATTTGGATACATAAAGTGGTGGAGAATCACCAGGAAGTTGAATAAATCTCATAGGAGTTGGCATGAAGAAGTTATCCCACTTTCAAATCAGGTGATTCCAGTTTCCCAGTTTGGGAATAGCACAGCTTCTTCGTCGTTCCAATCAAACCAGGATGAATCACTTTGTGAAAAGCTTGATTTGGATACATAAAGTGGTGGAGAATCACCAGGAAGTTGAATAAATCTCATAGGAGTTGGCATGAAGAAGTTATCCCACTTTCAAATCAGGTGATTCCAGTTTCCCAGTTTGGGAATAGCACAGCTTCTTCGTCGTTCCAATCAAACCAGGATGAATCACTTTGTAAGAAGCTTGATTTGGATACATAAAGTGGTGGAGAATCACCAGGAAGTTGAATAAATCTCATAGGAGTTGGCATGAAGAAGTTATCCCACTTTCAAATCAGGTGATTCCAGTTTCCCAGTTTGGGAATAGCACAGCTTCTTCGTCGTTCCAATCAAACCAGGATGAATCACTTTGTGAAAAGCTTGATTTGGATACATAAAGTGGTGGAGAATCACCAGGAAGTTGAATAAATCTCATAGGAGTTGGCATGAAGAAGTTATCCCACTTTCAAATCAGGTGATTCCAGTTTCCCAGTTTGGGAATAGCACAGCTTCTTCGTCGTTCCAATCAAACCAGGATGAATCACTTTGTAAGAAGCTTGATTTGGATACATAAAGTGGTGGAGAATCACCAGGAAGTTGAATAAATCTCATAGGAGTTGGCATGAAGAAGTTATCCCACTTTCAAATCAGGTGATTCCAGTTTCCCAGTTTGGGAATAGCACAGCTTCTTCGTCGTTCCAATCAAACCAGGATGAATCACTTTGTGAGAAGCTTGATTTGGATACATAAAGTGGTGGAGAATCACCAGGAAGTTGAATAAATCTCATAGGAGTTGGCATGAAGAAGTTATCCCACTTTCAAATCAGGTGATTCCAGTTTCCCAGTTTGGGAATAGCACAGCTTCTTCGTCGTTCCAATCAAACCAGGATGAATCACTTTGTGAAAAGCTTGATTTGGATACATAAAGTGGTGGAGAATCACCAGGAAGTTGAATAAATCTCATAGGAGTTGGCATGAAGAAGTTATCCCACTTTCAAATCAGGTGATTCCAGTTTCCCAGTTTGGGAATAGCACAGCTTCTTCGTCGTTCCAATCAAACCAGGATGAATCACTTTGTAAGAAGCTTGATTTGGATACATAAAGTGGTGGAGAATCACCAGGAAGTTGAATAAATCTCATAGGAGTTGGCATGAAGAAGTTATCCCACTTTCAAATCAGGTGATTCCAGTTTCCCAGTTTGGGAATAGCACAGCTTCTTCGTCGTTCCAATCAAACCAGGATGAATCACTTTGTAAGAAGCTTGATTTGGATACATAAAGTGGTGGAGAATCACCAGGAAGTTGAATAAATCTCATAGGAGTTGGCATGAAGAAGTTATCCCACTTTCAAATCAGGTGATTCCAGTTTCCCAGTTTGGGAATAGCACAGCTTCTTCGTCGTTCCAATCAAACCAGGATGAATCACTTTGTAAGAAGCTTGATTTGGATACATAAAGTGGTGGAGAATCACCAGGAAGTTGAATAAATCTCATAGGAGTTGGCATGAAGAAGTTATCCCACTTTCAAATCAGGTGATTCCAGTTTCCCAGTTTGGGAATAGCACAGCTTCTTCGTCGTTCCAATCAAACCAGGATGAATCACTTTGTGAAAAGCTTGATTTGGATACATAAAGTGGTGGAGAATCACCAGGAAGTTGAATAAATCTCATAGGAGTTGGCATGAAGAAGTTATCCCACTTTCAAATCAGGTGATTCCAGTTTCCCAGTTTGGGAATAGCACAGCTTCTTCGTCGTTCCAATCAAACCAGGATGAATCACTTTGTAAGAAGCTTGATTTGGATACATAAAGTGGTGGAGAATCACCAGGAAGTTGAATAAATCTCATAGGAGTTGGCATGAAGAAGTTATCCCACTTTCAAATCAGGTGATTCCAGTTTCCCAGTTTGGGAATAGCACAGCTTCTTCGTCGTTCCAATCAAACCAGGATGAATCACTTTGTAAGAAGCTTGATTTGGATACATAAAGTGGTGGAGAATCACCAGGAAGTTGAATAAATCTCATAGGAGTTGGCATGAAGAAGTTATCCCACTTTCAAATCAGGTGATTCCAGTTTCCCAGTTTGGGAATAGCACAGCTTCTTCGTCGTTCCAATCAAACCAGGATGAATCACTTTGTAAGAAGCTTGATTTGGATACATAAAGTGGTGGAGAATCACCAGGAAGTTGAATAAATCTCATAGGAGTTGGCATGAAGAAGTTATCCCACTTTCAAATCAGGTGATTCCAGTTTCCCAGTTTGGGAATAGCACAGCTTCTTCGTCGTTCCAATCAAACCAGGATGAATCACTTTGTGAAAGCTTGATTTGGATACATAAAGTGGTGGAGAATCACCAGGAAGTTGAATAAATCTCATAGGAGTTGGCATGAAGAAGTTATCCCACTTTCAAATCAGGTGATTCCAGTTTCCCAGTTTGGGAATAGCACAGCTTCTTCGTCGTTCCAATCAAACCAGGATGAATCACTTTGTAAGAAGCTTGATTTGGATACATAAAGTGGTGGAGAATCACCAGGAAGTTGAATAAATCTCATAGGAGTTGGCATGAAGAAGTTATCCCACTTTCAAATCAGGTGATTCCAGTTTCCCAGTTTGGGAATAGCACAGCTTCTTCGTCGTTCCAATCAAACCAGGATGAATCACTTTGTGAAAAGCTTGATTTGGATACATAAAGTGGTGGAGAATCACCAGGAAGTTGAATAAATCTCATAGGAGTTGGCATGAAGAAGTTATCCCACTTTCAAATCAGGTGATTCCAGTTTCCCAGTTTGGGAATAGCACAGCTTCTTCGTCGTTCCAATCAAACCAGGATGAATCACTTTGTAAGAAGCTTGATTTGGATACATAAAGTGGTGGAGAATCACCAGGAAGTTGAATAAATCTCATAGGAGTTGGCATGAAGAAGTTATCCCACTTTCAAATCAGGTGATTCCAGTTTCCCAGTTTGGGAATAGCACAGCTTCTTCGTCGTTCCAATCAAACCAGGATGAATCACTTTGTGAGAAGCTTGATTTGGATACATAAAGTGGTGGAGAATCACCAGGAAGTTGAATAAATCTCATAGGAGTTGGCATGAAGAAGTTATCCCACTTTCAAATCAGGTGATTCCAGTTTCCCAGTTTGGGAATAGCACAGCTTCTTCGTCGTTCCAATCAAACCAGGATGAATCACTTTGTGAAAAGCTTGATTTGGATACATAAAGTGGTGGAGAATCACCAGGAAGTTGAATAAATCTCATAGGAGTTGGCATGAAGAAGTTATCCCACTTTCAAATCAGGTGATTCCAGTTTCCCAGTTTGGGAATAGCACAGCTTCTTCGTCGTTCCAATCAAACCAGGATGAATCACTTTGTAAGAAGCTTGATTTGGATACATAAAGTGGTGGAGAATCACCAGGAAGTTGAATAAATCTCATAGGAGTTGGCATGAAGAAGTTATCCCACTTTCAAATCAGGTGATTCCAGTTTCCCAGTTTGGGAATAGCACAGCTTCTTCGTCGTTCCAATCAAACCAGGATGAATCACTTTGTGAGAAGCTTGATTTGGATACATAAAGTGGTGGAGAATCACCAGGAAGTTGAATAAATCTCATAGGAGTTGGCATGAAGAAGTTATCCCACTTTCAAATCAGGTGATTCCAGTTTCCCAGTTTGGGAATAGCACAGCTTCTTCGTCGTTCCAATCAAACCAGGATGAATCACTTTGTAAGAAGCTTGATTTGGATACATAAAGTGGTGGAGAATCACCAGGAAGTTGAATAAATCTCATAGGAGTTGGCATGAAGAAGTTATCCCACTTTCAAATCAGGTGATTCCAGTTTCCCAGTTTGGGAATAGCACAGCTTCTTCGTCGTTCCAATCAAACCAGGATGAATCACTTTGTGAAAAGCTTGATTTGGATACATAAAGTGGTGGAGAATCACCAGGAAGTTGAATAAATCTCATAGGAGTTGGCATGAAGAAGTTATCCCACTTTCAAATCAGGTGATTCCAGTTTCCCAGTTTGGGAATAGCACAGCTTCTTCGTCGTTCCAATCAAACCAGGATGAATCACTTTGTAAGAAGCTTGATTTGGATACATAAAGTGGTGGAGAATCACCAGGAAGTTGAATAAATCTCATAGGAGTTGGCATGAAGAAGTTATCCCACTTTCAAATCAGGTGATTCCAGTTTCCCAGTTTGGGAATAGCACAGCTTCTTCGTCGTTCCAATCAAACCAGGATGAATCACTTTGTGAAGAAGCTTGATTTGGATACATAAAGTGGTGGAGAATCACCAGGAAGTTGAATAAATCTCATAGGAGTTGGCATGAAGAAGTTATCCCACTTTCAAATCAGGTGATTCCAGTTTCCCAGTTTGGGAATAGCACAGCTTCTTCGTCGTTCCAATCAAACCAGGATGAATCACTTTGTGAGAAGCTTGATTTGGATACATAAAGTGGTGGAGAATCACCAGGAAGTTGAATAAATCTCATAGGAGTTGGCATGAAGAAGTTATCCCACTTTCAAATCAGGTGATTCCAGTTTCCCAGTTTGGGAATAGCACAGCTTCTTCGTCGTTCCAATCAAACCAGGATGAATCACTTTGTAAGAAGCTTGATTTGGATACATAAAGTGGTGGAGAATCACCAGGAAGTTGAATAAATCTCATAGGAGTTGGCATGAAGAAGTTATCCCACTTTCAAATCAGGTGATTCCAGTTTCCCAGTTTGGGAATAGCACAGCTTCTTCGTCGTTCCAATCAAACCAGGATGAATCACTTTGTAAGAAGCTTGATTTGGATACATAAAGTGGTGGAGAATCACCAGGAAGTTGAATAAATCTCATAGGAGTTGGCATGAAGAAGTTATCCCACTTTCAAATCAGGTGATTCCAGTTTCCCAGTTTGGGAATAGCACAGCTTCTTCGTCGTTCCAATCAAACCAGGATGAATCACTTTGTGAAAAGCTTGATTTGGATACATAAAGTGGTGGAGAATCACCAGGAAGTTGAATAAATCTCATAGGAGTTGGCATGAAGAAGTTATCCCACTTTCAAATCAGGTGATTCCAGTTTCCCAGTTTGGGAATAGCACAGCTTCTTCGTCGTTCCAATCAAACCAGGATGAATCACTTTGTAAGAAGCTTGATTTGGATACATAAAGTGGTGGAGAATCACCAGGAAGTTGAATAAATCTCATAGGAGTTGGCATGAAGAAGTTATCCCACTTTCAAATCAGGTGATTCCAGTTTCCCAGTTTGGGAATAGCACAGCTTCTTCGTCGTTCCAATCAAACCAGGATGAATCACTTTGTAAGAAGCTTGATTTGGATACATAAAGTGGTGGAGAATCACCAGGAAGTTGAATAAATCTCATAGGAGTTGGCATGAAGAAGTTATCCCACTTTCAAATCAGGTGATTCCAGTTTCCCAGTTTGGGAATAGCACAGCTTCTTCGTCGTTCCAATCAAACCAGGATGAATCACTTTGTGAGAAGCTTGATTTGGATACATAAAGTGGTGGAGAATCACCAGGAAGTTGAATAAATCTCATAGGAGTTGGCATGAAGAAGTTATCCCACTTTCAAATCAGGTGATTCCAGTTTCCCAGTTTGGGAATAGCACAGCTTCTTCGTCGTTCCAATCAAACCAGGATGAATCACTTTGTGAGAAGCTTGATTTGGATACATAAAGTGGTGGAGAATCACCAGGAAGTTGAATAAATCTCATAGGAGTTGGCATGAAGAAGTTATCCCACTTTCAAATCAGGTGATTCCAGTTTCCCAGTTTGGGAATAGCACAGCTTCTTCGTCGTTCCAATCAAACCAGGATGAATCACTTTGTGAGAAGCTTGATTTGGATACATAAAGTGGTGGAGAATCACCAGGAAGTTGAATAAATCTCATAGGAGTTGGCATGAAGAAGTTATCCCACTTTCAAATCAGGTGATTCCAGTTTCCCAGTTTGGGAATAGCACAGCTTCTTCGTCGTTCCAATCAAACCAGGATGAATCACTTTGTAAGAAGCTTGATTTGGATACATAAAGTGGTGGAGAATCACCAGGAAGTTGAATAAATCTCATAGGAGTTGGCATGAAGAAGTTATCCCACTTTCAAATCAGGTGATTCCAGTTTCCCAGTTTGGGAATAGCACAGCTTCTTCGTCGTTCCAATCAAACCAGGATGAATCACTTTGTGAAAAGCTTGATTTGGATACATAAAGTGGTGGAGAATCACCAGGAAGTTGAATAAATCTCATAGGAGTTGGCATGAAGAAGTTATCCCACTTTCAAATCAGGTGATTCCAGTTTCCCAGTTTGGGAATAGCACAGCTTCTTCGTCGTTCCAATCAAACCAGGATGAATCACTTTGTAAGAAGCTTGATTTGGATACATAAAGTGGTGGAGAATCACCAGGAAGTTGAATAAATCTCATAGGAGTTGGCATGAAGAAGTTATCCCACTTTCAAATCAGGTGATTCCAGTTTCCCAGTTTGGGAATAGCACAGCTTCTTCGTCGTTCCAATCAAACCAGGATGAATCACTTTGTAAGAAGCTTGATTTGGATACATAAAGTGGTGGAGAATCACCAGGAAGTTGAATAAATCTCATAGGAGTTGGCATGAAGAAGTTATCCCACTTTCAAATCAGGTGATTCCAGTTTCCCAGTTTGGGAATAGCACAGCTTCTTCGTCGTTCCAATCAAACCAGGATGAATCACTTTGTGAGAAGCTTGATTTGGATACATAAAGTGGTGGAGAATCACCAGGAAGTTGAATAAATCTCATAGGAGTTGGCATGAAGAAGTTATCCCACTTTCAAATCAGGTGATTCCAGTTTCCCAGTTTGGGAATAGCACAGCTTCTTCGTCGTTCCAATCAAACCAGGATGAATCACTTTGTAAGAAGCTTGATTTGGATACATAAAGTGGTGGAGAATCACCAGGAAGTTGAATAAATCTCATAGGAGTTGGCATGAAGAAGTTATCCCACTTTCAAATCAGGTGATTCCAGTTTCCCAGTTTGGGAATAGCACAGCTTCTTCGTCGTTCCAATCAAACCAGGATGAATCACTTTGTAAGAAGCTTGATTTGGATACATAAAGTGGTGGAGAATCACCAGGAAGTTGAATAAATCTCATAGGAGTTGGCATGAAGAAGTTATCCCACTTTCAAATCAGGTGATTCCAGTTTCCCAGTTTGGGAATAGCACAGCTTCTTCGTCGTTCCAATCAAACCAGGATGAATCACTTTGTGAAAAGCTTGATTTGGATACATAAAGTGGTGGAGAATCACCAGGAAGTTGAATAAATCTCATAGGAGTTGGCATGAAGAAGTTATCCCACTTTCAAATCAGGTGATTCCAGTTTCCCAGTTTGGGAATAGCACAGCTTCTTCGTCGTTCCAATCAAACCAGGATGAATCACTTTGTGAAAAGCTTGATTTGGATACATAAAGTGGTGGAGAATCACCAGGAAGTTGAATAAATCTCATAGGAGTTGGCATGAAGAAGTTATCCCACTTTCAAATCAGGTGATTCCAGTTTCCCAGTTTGGGAATAGCACAGCTTCTTCGTCGTTCCAATCAAACCAGGATGAATCACTTTGTGAAAAGCTTGATTTGGATACATAAAGTGGTGGAGAATCACCAGGAAGTTGAATAAATCTCATAGGAGTTGGCATGAAGAAGTTATCCCACTTTCAAATCAGGTGATTCCAGTTTCCCAGTTTGGGAATAGCACAGCTTCTTCGTCGTTCCAATCAAACCAGGATGAATCACTTTGTAAGAAGCTTGATTTGGATACATAAAGTGGTGGAGAATCACCAGGAAGTTGAATAAATCTCATAGGAGTTGGCATGAAGAAGTTATCCCACTTTCAAATCAGGTGATTCCAGTTTCCCAGTTTGGGAATAGCACAGCTTCTTCGTCGTTCCAATCAAACCAGGATGAATCACTTTGTAAGAAGCTTGATTTGGATACATAAAGTGGTGGAGAATCACCAGGAAGTTGAATAAATCTCATAGGAGTTGGCATGAAGAAGTTATCCCACTTTCAAATCAGGTGATTCCAGTTTCCCAGTTTGGGAATAGCACAGCTTCTTCGTCGTTCCAATCAAACCAGGATGAATCACTTTGTGAAAAGCTTGATTTGGATACATAAAGTGGTGGAGAATCACCAGGAAGTTGAATAAATCTCATAGGAGTTGGGATGAAGAAGTTATCCCACTTTCAAATCAGGTGATTCCAGTTTCCCAGTTTGGGAATAGCACAGCTTCTTCGTCGTTCCAATCAAACCAGGATGAATCACTTTGTAAGAAGCTTGATTTGGATACATAAAGTGGTGGAGAATCACCAGGAAGTTGAATAAATCTCATAGGAGTTGGCATGAAGAAGTTATCCCACTTTCAAATCAGGTGATTCCAGTTTCCCAGTTTGGGAATAGCACAGCTTCTTCGTCGTTCCAATCAAACCAGGATGAATCACTTTGTGAAAAGCTTGATTTGGATACATAAAGTGGTGGAGAATCACCAGGAAGTTGAATAAATCTCATAGGAGTTGGCATGAAGAAGTTATCCCACTTTCAAATCAGGTGATTCCAGTTTCCCAGTTTGGGAATAGCACAGCTTCTTCGTCGTTCCAATCAAACCAGGATGAATCACTTTGTAAGAAGCTTGATTTGGATACATAAAGTGGTGGAGAATCACCAGGAAGTTGAATAAATCTCATAGGAGTTGGCATGAAGAAGTTATCCCACTTTCAAATCAGGTGATTCCAGTTTCCCAGTTTGGGAATAGCACAGCTTCTTCGTCGTTCCAATCAAACCAGGATGAATCACTTTGTGAGAAGCTTGATTTGGATACATAAAGTGGTGGAGAATCACCAGGAAGTTGAATAAATCTCATAGGAGTTGGCATGAAGAAGTTATCCCACTTTCAAATCAGGTGATTCCAGTTTCCCAGTTTGGGAATAGCACAGCTTCTTCGTCGTTCCAATCAAACCAGGATGAATCACTTTGTGAAAAGCTTGATTTGGATACATAAAGTGGTGGAGAATCACCAGGAAGTTGAATAAATCTCATAGGAGTTGGCATGAAGAAGTTATCCCACTTTCAAATCAGGTGATTCCAGTTTCCCAGTTTGGGAATAGCACAGCTTCTTCGTCGTTCCAATCAAACCAGGATGAATCACTTTGTAAGAAGCTTGATTTGGATACATAAAGTGGTGGAGAATCACCAGGAAGTTGAATAAATCTCATAGGAGTTGGCAAGAAGAAGTTATCCCACTTTCAAATCAGGTGATTCCAGTTTCCCAGTTTGGGAATAGCACAGCTTCTTCGTCGTTCCAATCAAACCAGGATGAATCACTTTGTGAGAAGCTTGATTTGGATACATAAAGTGGTGGAGAATCACCAGGAAGTTGAATAAATCTCATAGGAGTTGGCATGAAGAAGTTATCCCACTTTCAAATCAGGTGATTCCAGTTTCCCAGTTTGGGAATAGCACAGCTTCTTCGTCGTTCCAATCAAACCAGGATGAATCACTTTGTAAGAAGCTTGATTGGATACATAAAGTGGTGGAGAATCACCAGGAAGTTGAATAAATCTCATAGGAGTTGGCAAGAAGAAGTTATCCCACTTTCAAATCAGGTGATTCCAGTTTCCCAGTTTGGGAATAGCACAGCTTCTTCGTCGTTCCAATCAAACCAGGATGAATCACTTTGTGAAAAGCTTGATTTGGATACATAAAGTGGTGGAGAATCACCAGGAAGTTGAATAAATCTCATAGGAGTTGGCATGAAGAAGTTATCCCACTTTCAAATCAGGTGATTCCAGTTTCCCAGTTTGGGAATAGCACAGCTTCTTCGTCGTTCCAATCAAACCAGGATGAATCACTTTGTAGAAGCTTGATTTGGATACATAAAGTGGTGGAGAATCACCAGGAAGTTGAATAAATCTCATAGGAGTTGGCATGAAGAAGTTATCCCACTTTCAAATCAGGTGATTCCAGTTTCCCAGTTTGGGAATAGCACAGCTTCTTCGTCGTTCCAATCAAACCAGGATGAATCACTTTGTAAGAAGCTTGATTTGGATACATAAAGTGGTGGAGAATCACCAGGAAGTTGAATAAATCTCATAGGAGTTGGCAAGAAGAAGTTATCCCACTTTCAAATCAGGTGATTCCAGTTTCCCAGTTTGGGAATAGCACAGCTTCTTCGTCGTTCCAATCAAACCAGGATGAATCACTTTGTGAAAAGCTTGATTTGGATACATAAAGTGGGGGAGAATCACCAGGAAGTTGAATAAATCTCATAGGAGTTGGGATGAAGAAGTTATCCCACTTTCAAATCAGGTGATTCCAGTTTCCCAGTTTGGGAATAGCACAGCTTCTTCGTCGTTCTAATCAAACCAGGATGAATCACTTTGTAAGAAGCTTGATTTGGATACATAAAGTGGTGGAGAATCACCAGGAAGTTGAATAAATCTCATAGGAGTTGGCAAGAAGAAGTTATCCCACTTTCAAATCAGGTGATTCCAGTTTCCCAGTTTGGGAATAGCACAGCTTCTTCGTCGTTCCATTCAAACCTGGATGAATCTCTTTGTAAGAAGCTTGTTTGGATACATAAAGTGGTGGAGAATCACCAGGAAGTTGAATAAATCTCATAGGAGTTGGCATGAAGAAGTTATCCCACTTTCAAATCAGGTGAGTCCAGTTTCCCAGTTTAGTAATAGCACAGCTTCGTCGTCGTTACAAACAAACCAGGATGAATCTGGTGTAGCCCTGGATAGGACTGTCTCTCCCTGGATCTCTTGTAGGTGGGGGTAATACTCTGATAATCCTTGCAAACAGAGAATCAAAGACTCGATCTGTATCAAGGCGTGTGGGTAGATGATAGATGATGATGATGGACTTTGCTAAAGGGCTATGGATTGCTCAGAAGCTGTTCTGCTAGTCAAAGACACAGGATTACCCTGTTTGTCTAAGATGGTTTCACAAGGAATTCCTTCATGAAAGTGAGATCAATGTTCCTTAAGCTGAACAGAGAAAGCAAGAGACAAAGCAAGCAAAGCTGCTGGAAAATTCTTAGATTCAAAGTTACATGGACGTGGTGCTGCTGTTTAAAAGCATAAAACATAAAACCCTAAGCCTAAACCAATGTGGTTTAGGAAAACCAAAACCAAATCCTATTGCTAATTGATTTAAAACACCAAACCGACTCCTAATGGGTTTATAAAGCCCAAAACCTCTTCCTAATGAGTTTACATAAATAATAAAACCAAATACACTTAAAATAGACCATAATGGTCGTGCATAATCATATTGGGCCAATCATAAACCAAGCTGGCTTGTCCTTCCACTTTTTGGGCCAATAAAGGCCTTTTTCGAACATCTCTTTCTTGGGCTCGATCCATCTTGTTCCAGGTCCGACCAAGCTGCTCCTTATGCTCATTTGGATGATAAAGGTCCTCATCATGTTCCATTTCCTGCTCTGGTTCTCAATCTTCCATTTCCAACTCAATTCTCGCATATGTCGGTTTGACCAGTCCATTTCTCGATCAGACTGAATCTCCCATTCCATTTCCTGTCTAACCAACTTCATCCTATCCATTTCCTTGTCAATCAGGGTTGTCACAGGTCGTCCATGATTGTTTAAAGTCAGTCCATGCTTTATAAATGCCACATCAAGGCC
This sequence comes from Brassica napus, assembly GCF_020379485.1. Lineage (NCBI taxonomy): Eukaryota > Viridiplantae > Streptophyta > Magnoliopsida > Brassicales > Brassicaceae > Brassica > Brassica napus. The sequence goes on from NW_026014930.1 coordinate 22,629, forward strand.
CATAGCCTTTTCTCGGCCCAGTACCTCATGGATCAAGCCTTTTTGCTTTCCATAAAGCTCATCAGGTCGTGTCATGATCCATTTCCTAGCTCCTTCTTTCCTTGACTTCATGTTCTTTAGTATGGAGCTGATCAGGGTCACACCATCCTCTCTCCCTTCAAAAGGATTTGTCCTCAAATCCGAGACTTGTAAGATGATAGAAACATGATCATCTCCTGGATCAAATACCCAGGACTGCAATCCTTTTCCACGCTTCAGAGAGCTCTTGGAACCTTGCTCAATCATCTTTAAGCCCCTCACGTGCCTTAGTATGTAGCAAACAAAACTTTCCTTTCCATTTAACTCATAACCAGCTGCTGCTGCAAAAGCTTCACTCCATTTACTCCATAAGCACGCCTCAACCATGGCTGTCTCAGCATGTGTTCTATTCCTGGATAGAATGAGAGCATTAGATCTCTAAAAACAAGCAGAAACCTTGCTGATTGATCTGGTGGCCGAACAAGCTCCTTGTGGCTGCCTAGGAGAATATCTATGATTTCTCTCAGTACACCTTGCCCAATGCTCATTATAACTTGGTTCTCATGCTGCATAGGGTCTGGTGGTCGTGTGTAATGATCCCCATATTCATTCTCAAGCTTTGGCATCTTTTTAACCGCAGCAAGTTTCTGTTTTGTTGATCTCAGCTGGTTCTGATCAGTTATGGGACTGATCAAGGGCGTGTTACCTCCTGTTTCTCCTCTATTTTTACTGCAGATACTCAAGATCACACCATCCTCTCTCCCTTCAAAAAGATTTGACCTCAAATCTTGTTTTTCAGGAGTGAAGAAACCTTGCAGATCAAGCTTGTATGTAAATGTTTTCTGCACCAGATTGTTGTTACTTCTTATACTAACACTGAAGCTTCCTCCTGGTTCAAAAACAACTTGTTGCAGGCCCTTAACTGTTAGGTTTTCAGAGCTCAGGCTGTGTGTGTGAGAAGAAGCCACTAAGGGCTAAATGAGAGCTTGAACTGAAGAGAGAAAGGTCTGATGAAGAACAGTATGAACTTGGACAGAAACAAGAGATTTAGAGAGATTAAGAGATTTAAGTATAAGAAAGGGGTAGTTTGAGGGATTCTTATCCAAGAACACACTTTGTATTATGAAGGAGGAGGGAAAATCCCCCTCTCTCTCTTGAGAGACACAAAAAACGTCCATACATAGCTTATTTATAAGCTTTACACATTGCAAACTCATAAACCCTTAATCTAATGGATAGAAATGACTGAATTGAAATGGATGGCTAGGATGGAGTCTGGTGGGTTGCTGAGGACGTGATGGATGCTGATTGGTTGATTCAAACTGGTCAAAGCAAGGGCTGGCTCCTGATTGGTTCCCTTACGGCTCCCATGAACCTTATTCACAAAGATGGCTAGATACATGGTCAAGGCTGCTTTTCCTTTACAGCTCAAAGACAGCCTGTCATTGACCACGCCCTAGCTCTCCCTTATCCACAAACAGTCACAAGATAACTCAGGTTTGTCTTCTCTTGCGCCCTAAGTTTGCACAGCTTCATTTCAGGTTGATCCGGAACAAGTACGGTCGATGGTACGGACCGCCCATCCGTACCTCGCCCTATTTTTGTACCAACTCCCAATCTGACTCCAAATTGTTGAGATGAAGAGTGTCAAGTGAAGAATGGAGATGAGGGTTGAGTAGAATGAAGAAGAGGAAGGATAGGAAGGTTTGGGAGCTTTGGGATCAGCCTGTCCGTACAAGGCCGTACATGGCCGTACATGACAGGACAGGCCGTACAAGATAGGATCGACCAAAGCTCAACCAAACCTCACCATAAGTTATCCGAGTTACTTAAGTAAAGAGGAGAAGTTACCTTGGCATTTGTGGATGGATCAGACCGTTGGAAAGGATAAGGGAGAGTCTTGGACAGGCTGGCACAGCTGGACACGGAAAAGCAAAAGGTATGAGCCAGCTAATGAAGGCTCACACGCGCGGCTCACCTCATTGGACGAGTTTGAAATGGCCATTGACTCCACATGCTTACCTTATCCTCTTAGCTACGAAAACCCTAGTCTCTTCTCTTATAAAGTTGTAAACACTCTCATTAATACAATCAAGCAAGTTATGAGTCTCTCTTAGTCTTTCTAAAACTCTCTCTAGACTCCAAATCTTATTTCAGACTTTAATCTTTTCTAAACTCATTCTAATCTTCTCTAAACACTCAGATTACTCTTAACATCATTAAAACTATCATGGTATCAGAGCCAGGTTAGTGAGAGCCTGAGGTCGTGTGAGATTCTTTGAAGTTACAAGTTTGAAGCTTTGAAGAAACTCTTGTGTGTTCTTGGGTGTTTGAGAGGTTCCGGGTACTTTTCAAGTTCAAGACTAGTTGTGGTGTGTTGTGTGAAGCTGCGTGGGTTGAAGATCGAGGCTGTGAGGGTTTCTACAAGTCATTCAACTCAAGATAGAGTTCCTGAAGCTTAGAGAGTTCATCATTCAACATGGAGAGTGGGATGAACATGAACATGAAGGTAGCCGTGTGTTTCAAGGGAAACAACTACTTGGTATGGTCAAGGATGGTGAGAACCACGGTGGGAAGCAAGGGGTTGTGGAAGCATATCAACCCCGGAGAAGCTCCAAAACTCATCACTCAAGGAGAGGATGATGGTGAGGCTGCAAGCAACGCGGCTGAGAAGTGGTATCAAGAGGACATGCTGGTGATGTCAGTGCTTCACGCATCCCTTGAGCCAGCAATCTTAGATGCCTACAGCTACTGTGAGTCTGCTAAGGAACTGTGGGACACACTGAAGAAGGTGTATGGGAATACATCAAACTTGAGCAGGGTGTTTGAGGTGAAGCAAGCGATTAACAACCTGGTACAAGAGGATATGGAGTTCACTAAACACCTTGGGAGATTCAGATCACTATGGTCCGAGATGGAGATGTTAAGGCCAAGCACTACAGATGCAGATGAGCTCAACAAGAGAAGAGAGCAAGACAAGGTCTTTGGCCTACTTCTCACCCTCAACCCGGCGTATAATGGTCTCATCCAGCACCTGCTTAGAGAAGACACTCTACCTGACCTTGAGGATGTGTGTGCGTGGATTCAGAAGGAGCAAGGCTCCATTGGGTTGTTTGCCAAGAAAGGAGACCTTTCCCTTGCAAGCCAAGCGACTCAAGAGGAAGGGAATGAAGCTACACAAGCAAATAAGGCTGCTGCGCATGGGAAGTATGAGGAGAGGAGGTTCAATGGGAACTGTGATCACTGCAAGAAGCATGGCCACAAGAAGAGTCAATGCTGGATCCTTCACCCACATCTCAAACCGGCAAAGTTCATGAAGGACCGTGAGGCAAGGGCTAATGTATCAGATGGAACGAGTGGAGCTGGTCCAAGCAAAGGAAAGGAGATAGATGGGCGTGAAGGAGGTGATGGGAAGTCTCTTGTAGCCTACACTGGAGCCCCAAGCAACCGTGGGAACTATGATCAAGAGTATCTAAGGAGATCCGACCTGGATGCTCTCATCAAGCTCTTTAAAGAGCATGGTAACACATTTGCTTATTCCTTTGGTGCTAGGGCTATAGAGAATGATGAGAATCTAACTAGAACTGATAGGATGCATGAAAGTGTGATTGAGATGTTAAACCAATCTAGAACGGCTAGTTTTGCTAGGAATGATCATGTATTCAAACCATCTAGTATCCTTGCTCATATTGCTAGTTCACATACCATTAAGCCTTTAGTAGTTGATTCTGGTGCATCTCATCATATGATAAGTGACACTAGTTTAATTAAAGACATTGTACCAATGAATGGTAATGTGATGATAGCTAATGGAGATAAGATACCTATTATGTTGAGATGAAGAGTGTCAAGTGAAGAATGGAGATGAGGGTTGAGTAGAATGAAGAAGAGGAAGGATAGGAAGGTTTGGGAGCTTTGGGATCAGCCTGTCCGTACAAGGCCGTACATGGCCGTACATGACAGGACAGGCCGTACAAGATAGGATCGACCAAAGCTCAACCAAACCTCACCATAAGTTATCCGAGTTACTTAAGTAAAGAGGAGAAGTTACCTTGGCATTTGTGGATGGATCAGACCGTTGGAAAGGATAAGGGAGAGTCTTGGACAGGCTGGCACAGCTGGACACGGAAAAGCAAAAGGTATGAGCCAGCTAATGAAGGCTCACACGCGCGGCTCACCTCATTGGACGAGTTTGAAATGGCCATTGACTCCACATGCTTACCTTATCCTCTTAGCTACGAAAACCCTAGTCTCTTCTCTTATAAAGTTGTAAACACTCTCATTAATACAATCAAGCAAGTTATGAGTCTCTCTTAGTCTTTCTAAAACTCTCTCTAGACTCCAAATCTTATTTCAGACTTTAATCTTTTCTAAACTCATTCTAATCTTCTCTAAACACTCAGATTACTCTTAACATCATTAAAACTATCATGGTATCAGAGCCAGGTTAGTGAGAGCCTGAGGTCGTGTGAGATTCTTTGAAGTTACAAGTTTGAAGCTTTGAAGAAACTCTTGTGTGTTCTTGGGTGTTTGAGAGGTTCCGGGTACTTTTCAAGTTCAAGACTAGTTGTGGTGTGTTGTCTGAAGCTGCGTGGGTTGAAGATCGAGGCTGTGAGGGTTTCTACAAGTCATTCAACTCAAGATAGAGTTCCTGAAGCTTAGAGAGTTCATCATTCAACATGGAGAGTGGGATGAACATGAACATGAAGGTAGCCGTGTGTTTCAAGGGAAACAACTACTTGGTATGGTCAAGGATGGTGAGAACCACGGTGGGAAGCAAGGGGTTGTGGAAGCATATCAACCCCGGAGAAGCTCCAAAACTCATCACTCAAGGAGAGGATGATGGTGAGGCTGCAAGCAACGCGGCTGAGAAGTGGTATCAAGAGGACATGCTGGTGATGTCAGTGCTTCACGCATCCCTTGAGCCAGCAATCTTAGATGCCTACAGCTACTGTGAGTCTGCTAAGGAACTGTGGGACACACTGAAGAAGGTGTATGGGAATACATCAAACTTGAGCAGGGTGTTTGAGGTGAAGCAAGCGATTAACAACCTGGTACAAGAGGATATGGAGTTCACTAAACACCTTGGGAGATTCAGATCACTATGGTCCGAGATGGAGATGTTAAGGCCAAGCACTACAGATGCAGATGAGCTCAACAAGAGAAGAGAGCAAGACAAGGTCTTTGGCCTACTTCTCACCCTCAACCCGGCGTATAATGGTCTCATCCAGCACCTGCTTAGAGAAGACACTCTACCTGACCTTGAGGATGTGTGTGCGCGGATTCAGAAGGAGCAAGGCTCCATTGGGTTGTTTGCCAAGAAAGGAGACCTTTCCCTTGCAAGCCAAGCGACTCAAGAGGAAGGGAATGAAGCTACACAAGCAAATAAGGCTGCTGCGCATGGGAAGTATGAGGAGAGGAGGTTCAATGGGAACTGTGATCACTGCAAGAAGCATGGCCACAAGAAGAGTCAATGCTGGATCCTTCACCCACATCTCAAACCGGCAAAGTTCATGAAGGACCGTGAGGCAAGGGCTAATGTATCAGATGGAACGAGTGGAGCTGGTCCAAGCAAAGGAAAGGAGATAGATGGGCGTGAAGGAGGTGATGGGAAGTCTCTTGTAGCCTACACTGGAGCCCCAAGCAACCGTGGGAACTATGATCAAGAGTATCTAAGGAGATCCGACCTGGATGCTCTCATCAAGCTCTTTAAAGAGCATGGTAACACATTTGCTTATTCCTTTGGTGCTAGGGCTATAGAGAATGATGAGAATCTAACTAGAACTGATAGGATGCATGAAAGTGTGATTGAGATGTTAAACCAATCTAGAACGGCTAGTTTTGCTAGGAATGATCATGTATTCAAACCATCTAGTATCCTTGCTCATATTGCTAGTTCACATACCATTAAGCCTTTAGTAGTTGATTCTGGTGCATCTCATCATATGATAAGTGACACTAGTTTAATTAAAGACATTGTACCAATGAATGGTAATGTGATGATAGCTAATGGAGATAAGATACCTATTAGAGGAATAGGAAGTCTTAAACTGTTTGGTAAGGAGACTAAAGCCTTTTATATGCCTGAATTTACTTCAAACTTGTTATCTGTTAAGAAATGTGCTACTGATTTGCAATGCAATGTCATATTCAGTCCTAATGATGTGAAGTTTCAGGATATTAAAAGCAGCAAGATGATTGGAAAGGGAGTGACTAAAGGAGAATTGTATTTGCTCAAAGATCTTGCTCCTGTTTCTAGTTATAGCTGCTCGTTTACTTCTGTTTCTGGTTCTAGTTTAAGTAAAAATGCATTGTGGCATGCTAGATTAGGACACCCTCATAATAAGGCTTTAAAACTGATGTTGCCAGGTGTTTCCTTTGAGAATAATGAGTGTGAAGCTTGCATCTTAGGCAAGCATTGTAGAACTGTCTTTACCAAGTCTACTACTGTTTATGAAAAATGTTTTGATCTTATTCATTCTGATGTTTGGACTGCACCTTGCCTTTCTAGAGACAATCATAAGTACTATGTAACTTTCATTGATGAAAAATCCAAATACACCTGGTTAACTTTAATTCCAACCAAAGATAGGGTACTTGATGCATTTAAAAACTTTCAAGCCTATGTGACTAACCATTACAATGCCAAGATAAAAATTTTTAGGTCAGATAATGGAGGAGAGTACACGGGACAAGCATTCAAGCTACATCTATCTCAACATGGAATACTTCATCAGACAAGCTGTCCCTATACACCACAACAGAATGGTGTGGCTGAAAGGAAGAACAGGCACTTGATGGAAGTAGCCAGGTCCATGATGTTTCAATCCAATGTGCCTAAGAAGTTTTGGAGTGATGCAGTTGCTACGGCTTGTTATCTCATCAACAGGACACCAACTCTGATCCTTCAAGGACAATCACCATTTGAGGTATTGAATCAGTACAAACCTTCACTCGAGCATATGAAGATCTTTGGATGTTTGTGTTTTGTGATGGTGCCTGGAGAGATAAGAAACAAGCTAGAAGCTAAGAGTTCAAAGGCAATGTTCATTGGATACTCATCAAGTCAGAAAGGATACAAGTGCTATGATCCTAACACAAGGAGAGTGTTAGTATCTAGAGAAGTAAAGTTTGTTGAAGAAAAAGGATATTATGAAGAGCAGATTCAAGAAGATTTGAAGGATCTTACATCTGATAGAGCTGAAACCTTGAGGTTGATCCTAGAAGGGCTTGGAATCAACATGAATCAAGGACATCAGGGGGGGAGAAGCACAACTCCAGCACCGGATCATCAGACTTCCAACCTTGAGCATGAAGGGGGGAATGAAACAAGAACTCCAAACCTTGAGCGTGAAGAAACAAGTAGAGAAGAGAGTTCTGGCTCTCATGATCAAGCTGTGGAATCAGATGATCAACAAGAAGAAGCTAATGATCAGCTAAGGGAAGAGGGAGCTGAAGCAAGTCAGCTAGGAGAAGAAAGATCCGAAATGTTGTCACAAGAAGAAGAACAAGAGATGGCACAAGAAGGGCCAATGTTAAGAAGAAGTACAAGGCTGAGAAAGGACCCTTCCAGTTGGGTAAACACGAGAGTGTACTACAATGCCCAAGCTGTGGAGCATCCTACTCAGGCCGTGTGTTCTTTCAGTCAATATCCAGAAGCACATTGTGCATTTATGGTAAACTTGAATGAGAATCACATTCCAAGAAGCTATGAAGAGGCAATGGAGGATAAGGAGTGGAAGGAATCAGTAGGAGCTGAGGCAGGAGCTATGATAAAGAATGATACATGGTATGAGAGTGAACTACCAAAAGGGAAGAAGGCAGTGTCTAGTAGATGGATCTTTACAATCAAGTACAAGGCTGATGGGTCGATTGAGAGGAAGAAAACTAGACTAGTAGCAAGAGGGTTTACTCAGACATATGGAGAGGATTACATTGAGACATTTGCACCAGTAGCCAAGCTACACACAATTAGAATTGTTTTAAGCTTGGCTGTGAACCTTGGATGGGGATTGTGGCAAATGGATGTGAAGAATGCATTTCTACAAGGAGAACTTGAGGATGAAGTCTATATGTATCCTCCACCAGGTCTTGAACATCTAGTGAAGAGAGGGAATGTACTGAGGCTAAAGAAGGCTATCTATGGGTTGAAGCAATCACCAAGAGCATGGTACAACAAGTTGAGCACAACTCTGAATGGCCGAGGCTTTAGGAAGTCAGAATTGGACCATACTCTCTTTACCCTTACTACTCCCTCAGGTATGGTTGCTCTCCTTGTGTATGTGGATGATATCATTATCACAGGAAGTGATAAAGAAGGTATCAAAGCAACCAAGGAGTTTCTAAAGTCTATGTTTGAAATAAAAGACTTGGGAGAAATGAAATACTTTCTTGGAATTGAGATTTGTAGATCCAAGGAAGGTTTGTTCATGTCCCAAAGGAAGTATACACTTGATCTTTTGAAAGATGCAGGTGCTTATGGAGGCAAGACAGCAAGGATGCCAATGGAGGATGGCTACAAAGTACCAAGAGAGGGGGAGATTGAAGACAGCAAGCCATTTCATGATCCTAAACTCTATAGAAAACTTGTTGGCAAATTGATTTATCTAACCATCACAAGACCTGATATATGCTTTGCTGTGAATCAGGTGAGTCAACACATGCAGCTTCCCAAGGAACATCATTGGCGTATGGTGGAGAGGTTGCTGATGTATCTAAATGGCTCGCCGGATCAAGGTGTATGGATGGGGTGCAATGGAAGCACAGAAGTGGTGGGCTATTGTGATGCTGATTGGGCAGGTGATAGAGCTGACAGAAGATCAACAACCGGCTATTGCACATTCATTGGAGGCAACTTGGTGACTTGGAAGAGTAAGAAACAGAAGGTGGTGTCATGCTCTAGTGCAGAAGCTGAATATAGAGCCATGCTGAAGCTTACAAACGAGCTAGTTTGGATCAAGGGCATCTTGAAGCATTTGGAGATAGCACAAGACACTCCAATGACAATGCATTGTGACAACCAGGCCGCCATTCACATAGCCTCCAACTCGGTGTTCCATGAGAGAACAAAGCACATTGAGGTTGATTGCCACAAGGTGAGGCAGATGATTGTCCTAGGAGTCATCTTGCCATGTTATACTAGGAGTGAAGATCAGTTGGCTGATGTATTCACCAAGGCTGCGAGGCAAAAGACAATGGAGTCCATTCATATCAGATTGGGCCTCATTGATCTTGGGAAGAGAAGCAGCTGATCCCCTTAGTCATGAGATCTTTACTCTTTTTCCCTCATTAAGGTTTTGTCCCAATGGGTTTTCCTTAGTGAGGTTTTTAATGAGGAAGATCTCATGGCTGTCCAAGCTTAGTCTTTCACAAAGCTAAGCTTGAGGGGGAGTGTTGAGATGAGCTGAGTATATGGAGATGAAGAGATAAGGAGATGAAGTACTTAGGGAAGTTTGGGAGAGTATGGTACGGCAGGCCGTACAAGGCCGTACAAGGCCGTACCATCCAAACCTCAACCAAAACTTACCATACCTTATCCAAGTGAGACGGTAACTAAGGAGGAGTGACTTGGGTAGCTTAGGAAGAGGATCAGACCGTTGAGAGGATAAGGGAACGCGGTGCCAGGCTGGAACAGGCTGGAAAGCTGAAGCACCTTTAGTCCAAGATGCCATAAGCGTGTGAGCCATCCTGACCAATCATTCAAAAGGCGCCCTTGACTCCACACGGTTGAATAGTGCTCAGTTCCCTTCTTGTAAACCCTTGTGTCTCTCTTATAAATATGTAACCTCACTCATTAATAAGATTAAGCAAGTTATGAGTCTCTCTTAGTCTTTCTAAAACTCTCTCTAGACTCCAAATCTTATTTCAGACTTTAATCTTTTCTAAACTCATTCTAATCTTCTCTAAACACTCAGATTACTCTTAACATCATTAAACTATCAGCTGGGAGCTCAGGCCAAGCTGGAGAGGGCGGGACACGTGAGCCTGGAGATAGCAAGGCCCTGGTGACTTACACACCTCAGCCAAGCCTTCAGAACAACCGTGAGAACGAGTACCTAAGGAGATCAGACATTGACTCCCTCATCAAAATGCTAAAGGAGAATGGTAACACACTTTGTACTCTTGGTTACTCCTTTGGTGCATCATATGAATCGTGTAGTATTGCTAGAGAACCTGATCATTCAAGCATTGCTTATAAACCTACTAGCATACTAGGACAGTCTCATATTGCACACAATCTGTTTAAACCATTGGTAGTTGATTCAGGAGCTTCTCATCATATGATTAGTGATACTAGTTTGATTAGAGACATTGAACCTACAAATGGACATGTCATGATTGCAAATGGAGATAAAATCCCAATTAGAGAAATTGGCAAGCTAAAATTGTTTGATAAAGACTCTAAAGCATTTTATATGCCTGACTTCACATCAAATCTATTATCTGTAAAGAAGTGTACTACAGATCTTAATTGCAATGTTATATTTAGTCCTAATGATGTGAAGTTTCAGGATATTGAGAGCAGCCAATTGATTGGAAAAGGAGTTACCAAGGGAGATTTATATTTACTTGAAGAACTAGCTCCTGTTTCTGATTACTTATGCTCATTTACTTCTGCTTCTATGATGAATAAAAATGCATTGTGGCATGCTAGACTAGGTCATCCCCATGTTAGGGCTTTAAACTTAATGTTACCAGGTGTGGTATTTGAAAATAAGGATTGTGAAGCTTGCATTTTAGGCAAGCATTGTAAAACTGTGTTTCCCATTTCATCTACTGTTTATGACAAATGCTTTGATCTAATTCACTCTGATGTTTGGACTGCTCCTTGCTTGTCTAGGGATAGTTTTAAATAATTTGTCACATTCATAGATGAAAAATCGAAATACACCCGGATAACACTTATTCAAACCAAAGATAGGGTGCTTGAAGCTTTTAAGAATTTTCATAACTATGTGACTAACCATTACAATGCCAAGATTAAATTTTGAGATCAGATAATGGTGGGGAATACACTGGTCAAGCCTTCAAGCAACATCTAGCACAACATGGGATACTACACCAAACGAGTTGTCCTTATACTCCTCAGCAAAATGGAGTGGCTGAGAGAAAGAATAGGCATCTCATGGAGGTGGCAAGGTCAATGATGTTTCAAGCAAATGTTCCTAAGAGGTTTTGGAGTGATGCTGTGGCTACATCTTGTTATCTAATCAACCGGATCCCAACTAAGATTCTACATGATCAGTCTCCTTTTGAAGCCTTGAACAAGTACAAGCCATCATTGGAGCATATTCGAATCTTTGGATGTCTATGCTTTGTCCTTAGGCCAAAAGAGTTGAGAAACAAGCTTGAAGCAACCAGCACAAGAGCTATGTTTGTTGGCTACTCTACTACTCAAAAGGGTTACAAGTGCTATGATCCTACTACTCGAAGAGTTCTGGTCTCTAGAGATGTAAAGTTCATTGAAGCTAAGGGGTTCTATGAGGAAAAGAATCAAGATGAGCTGCTAGAGTTGACAAGAGAGTCAGATAGAGCGGCCAGCCTTAGAAGTATTCTAGAGGGGCTTGGGATACATACTACCCAGGATCCGAAGGAGAGACGCAGTACAACAACCACACAACCTACCGAGGCATCAAATGTAGATCATGGGGGGGAAAACACACCTGAACCAGCTGAAGTACATGTTGAAAGCCATGATCAAGAAGGCTCAGGTGATCATGATCAAAGTATGATGCAGGAAGATAGGGAGGTACCAAGCCAAGATCAAGAGGAGGAAACTAATGCAACTACAACTGAACCTGAACCAGAGCCGGCGGTGCAGCCATTGAGAAGAAGCACCAGAGTGAGAAAGGATAGTTCCAACTGGGTAAACACGAGAGTGTACTACAATGCCCAGGCTGTGGAACATCCCTCTCAAGCTGTGTGTTCCTTTGCTCATTATCCAGAAGAACATTGTGCCTTTATGGTAAGCTTAGATGAGAGCCATGTACCAAAGTCATATGAGGAAGCCATGAAGGACAAGAGTGGAGGGAATCAGTAAGAGCTGAATCCAATGCAATGATCAAGAATGACACTTGGTATGAGAGTGAGTTACCTAAAGGAAAGAGAGCAGTGTCTAGTAGATGGATCTTTACAATCAAGTACCAAGCAAATGGACAGATTGATAGAAAGAAGACTCGTTTGGTTGCAAGAGGATTCACTCAAACATATGGAGAGGATTATATAGACACATTTGCGCCAGTTGCTAAGCTACATACCATCAGGATTGTCCTATCACTTGCGGTGAATCTTGAGTGGGGCTTGTGGCAAATGGATGTAAAGAATGCATTCCTACAAGGAGAACTAGAAGATGAAGTGTATATGTTACCTCCTCCTGGTCTAGAGCACTTGGTGAAGAAAGGGAATGTTCTCAGACTAAAGAAAGCTATCTATGGTCTAAAACAATCACCACGGGCATGGTACAACAAGTTGAGCACAACTCTGAATGGAAGAGGCTTTAGAAAGTCAGAGCTTGATCATACTCTCTTTACACTCAACACACCTTCAGGTATTGTCGTTCTACTTGTGTATGTAGATGACATCATTATAACAGGTAGTGATAAAGAAGAGATACAAGCCACTAAAGACTTTCTTAAATCTGTTTTTGAGATTAAAGACTTGGGAGAGATGAAATACTTCCTTGGGATTGAGATATGTAGATCCAAGGAAGGTTTGTTTCTATCCCAAAGAAAGTATACACTTGATCTGTTGAAAGATGCAGGTAAGCTTGATGGAAAGACGGCCAAGACTCCCTTGGAAGATGGATACAAGGTTCCACGTGAGGGGGAGATTGAAGACAGTCCACCATTCAAGGATGCAAAGCTTTATAGAAAGCTAGTGGGTAAGCTCATATACCTAACCATCACACGTCCTGATATTTGTTTTGCTGTGAACCAGGTGAGTCAGCATATGCAAGTTCCAAAAGAACATCATTGGGGAATGGTGAACCGGATCTTGATGTATCTTAATGGCTCAGCGGATCAAGGAGTGTGGATGGGGTGTAATGGGAGTACAGAAGTTGTAGGCTACTGTGATGCAGATTGGGCAGGAGATAGAGCAGATAGAAGGTCCACAACCGGCTACTGCACATTCATTGGAGGGAACTTAGTAACTTGGAAGAGTAAGAAGCAGAAGGTGGTCTCATGCTCAAGTGCTGAAGCTGAATACCGAGCCATGCTGAAGCTGACTAATGAGCTTGTATGGATCAAAGGGATACTGAAGCACTTGGAGATTATTCAATCCACTCCAATGACCATGCATTGTGACAACCAGGCTGCTATACACATTGCCACCAACTCAGTCTTCCATGAGAGAACCAAGCACATTGAAGTAGATTGTCACAAGGTGAGGCAAATGATTCTTCTTGGAGTCATCTTACCATGTTACACGAGAAGTGAAGATCAGCTAGCAGATGTGTTCACAAAGGCAGCAAGACAGAAGACAATAAAGTTCATTCATAGCCGGCTAGGACTCATTGATCTCACGAGAAGGAGCTAAGCCCCTTGGCTATGAGGCCTTTACTCTTTTTCCCTTACCAAAGTTTTGTCCCAATGGGTTTTCTTTGGTGAGGTTTTTAATGAGGAAGATCTCATGGCTATCCAAGCTTAGACTTTCACAAAGCTAAGCTTGAGGGGGAGTGTTGAGATGAGATCACTTTGAGATTAGATCATGAGATGAAGTGTTGAGTAATGTATGTGAGGAGAGGGTATGAAGTGGTGAAGCATTAGGAAGAAAGGGATTGAGGAGGCTTAGTCCGTACAATCCGTACAGGCCGTACATGAGGAGTGGCCGTACAAGTCTTGGGTAATAATCTTCACTATTCAGGATGGTTACTTGTGAAAAGGGTGATGGTAACTATGGAGAGTTACCAGCACTTGATCAGACCGTTGAGAGAAGGATAAGGCCGCGGCTTGACAGGCTGTATGCAGCTGGAAAGGGAAAGCAACCTTATCCATTCATCCCACACATGTGGAGTCTCCCATTGGCTTAGTTTGAAACCGGCGCCTAGCTCTTCCTTGACTTCACATGCTTTGCTTACTTTACCTTTAGGAAAACCCTTGTATCTTCTCCTATATATTTGTAAACTCTTCATTAATGATAATCAGACAGTTCTTGACACTAAAACAATCTCTTAGACTCAAAGGCTCTCAATCATGATCATACACTAAACTCTTAGCTAAACTCGTCCTAAATAACCTCTAGACTCTTTCTAATCTCTTTCTTTCCTTATATCAAACTCAGATTCTCTAAAACTTATAGTCATGATCATTGCTGCGGATGTTAGGAGTTGCTGAGTATGTCACCATTGCCTTGCCATCACCCTCACGCCCCTTTCCTTCAGCTCCACGGTTAGATGGTCCTGCTCCATCAGATACATGCGCCCTTGCCTCCCTTTCCTTCATGAACTTCGCCGGCTTCAAATGAGGATGCAGTATCCAGCATTGGCTCTTCTTGTGTCCATACTTCTTGCAATGATCACAATTGCCATTGAACTTTCTATCCTCATACTTGCCGTGAGCTGCTTTGTTGGCTTGTGGAGTCTCTTCATGATCAGATCGCACAGCATTTGCAAGAGACAGCTCTCCCTTGCCTCCAAACAAGCCAATGGAGCCTTGCTCCTTTTGTATCTGAGCGCACGCCTCCTCTAGATCAGGGAGCTTCTCGGACCTCAAAATGTGCTGGATTAGACCAGTGTAGCTTGGATTCAGCGTGAGTAAGAGTCCAAAGACCTTGTCCTGCTCACGCCTCTCGTTTAGGAGCTCCGGATCAAGTGTACTAGGCCTTAGCATCTCCAACTAACACCACAGTGACCGGAACCTTCCCAAATGCTTGGTGAACTCCATGTCTTCTTGAGACAACCCATTGATTGCCTTTTTTACTTCAAACACACGGCTCAGATTGGAGGTGTTTCCATACACCTTCTTCAGTGTGTCCCACAGCTCCTTGGCTGTCTCACAGTAGCTATAAGCATCCAGTATAGCTGGCTCCAATGAGGCATGAAGAACTGACATCACCATCATGTCTTCTTGCTGCCACTTCTCAGCTTCACTCTCCGAGACACTCTCCTTGTCTCCTCCTTGGGTTATCAGTTTATGAGCCTCACCGGATGTGATGTGCTTCCATAAACCCTTGCTCCCCACAGCAGTCTTCACCATCCTAGACCATACTAGGTAGTTACTTCCCTTGAAAGTCACCGCAACCTTCATCTTCATCCCGCTTTCCATCTTCAACAGCTTCACTTCAATAGCTTGTAAAAGACTTGATCTTGGACCTCAGACTCGCAACACCAGCTTCACCATGGTGTATCTTGTCTTGTATCTTCAAAGAACCTCCAAAGTGTTGAGATGAGGAAGTCATTATGAGAAGGAAAGGAAGAGCTAAGCAAGTGATTGGAAAGAGTACGGACAGTACGGCCTATGTACGGACAGGGGCTTGGCCGTACATCTGAGGAAACATGAAGGAAGAAGGAGATGGGTGAGTAAAGCCTCTAGAGTACACGGAAGGTCTCAAGACTGATCAGACCGTTTAGGGATAAGGGCGGGACGAGCCTTATCCATCCAGGCCGTGGACAGGCTGTAAAGGCCAAGCGTGTGAGCCTTACCATCCGTGAATTCAAAAGAGACGCTCCCCCCTTTGGCTTGACTTCACATGCTTATGACTAGTGCTGCTTTCTCTTGACTTGTAAACCCTAATGCCTCTTCTATAAATATTGTAACCTCATCTCATAATAAGATTAGACAGTTCTAAACAATCTCTCTCTTTACTCATTTCATTATGATTCTCCATTAGTCTCTAATCTGTCTCTTAATCTCTTATTCTCCTTCTATAATCCTTTCTAAACTCAGATAATCATTTATATCCTTAAATCTCATATGGTATCAGAGCCAGGTTGATTGAAATCTGAGTTCATGAGTGATTCTCTTAAGGATTCAAGTTTGAAACTTTAAGAGAACAAGTGAGTGTGTTTGAGAGTTTCTTGAGAGTTCAAAAGCTCAAGGTACTTTGCGTGTGTCTTGGTGATCCGTGGGAGGTTCATTTGAAGAGTCAAGGGTAAATCTGTGTTCTAGAGGGCAGTGTGGGTTCTCAGTACAAGATCTAACCGGTTGTTCAAGCTGTAGACGTCAAGCTGTTCAAGATGGAAAGTGGTATGAAGATGAAGGTCGCGGTGACATTCAAAGGAAGCAACTACCTAGTCTGGTCTAGGATGGTGAAGACTTCTGTGGGAAGCAAGGGTTTGTGGAAGCATATCACATCTGGTGAAGCTCCAAAGGCAATTACTCAGGAGGGTGATGCAGAGAGCTCCGAGGAGAGTGTTGTGGAGAAGTGGCAACAAGAAGACATGATGGTAATGTCAGTCCTTCATGCCTCTTTGGAGCCGGCTATCCTAGATGCTTATAGCTACTGTGAGACAGCCAAGGAGCTGTGGGATACTCTGAAGAAAGTGTATGGAAACGTTTCTAACCTGAACCGAGTGTTTGAAGTCAAAAAGGCAATCAACGAGTTAACCCAAGATGACATGGAGTTTACTAAGCACTTGGGGAGGTTCAGGACACTGTGGTCTGAGTTGGAGATGTTGAGACCAAGCACGGTTGATCCAGAGCTTCTAAATGAGAGGCGTGAGCAGGACAAGGTCTTTGGGTTGCTGCTCACATTGAACGCAAGCTACAATGGTCTCATTCAGCACATGCTAAGGTCCGAGAAGTTACCTGACCTTGAGGAGGTGTGTGCTCATATACAGAGGGAGCAGGGCTCTATGGGTTTGTTTGGAGGCAAGGGAGACTTATCTCTTGCCAATGCTGTGCAATCTGACCGTGAAGAGCCTCCACAAGCCAACAAAGCTGGTTACAACAAGTATGAGGATAAGAAGTTCAATGGGAACTGTGATCATTGCAAGAGGTATGGGCACAAGAAGATTCAGTGCTGGATACTCCATCCCCACTTGAAGCCGGCTAAGTTCATAAAGGAGAAAGAGGCAAAAGCTCACATGACTGAAGGATCAAGCGGAGCAGGGCCATCCAACCGAGGAACTGAAGTGGAGAACCGTGAAGGAAATGGAAAAGCTTTGGTGACCTATACTGGAGCTATCAACCCCCGAGGCAATGATCAAGACTTCATCAGGAGGTCCGAGATGGATGCACTCATCAAAATGCTCAAGGATAATGGTAACATTCATGGGTATTCATTTGGTGCTTCTATGATTGCTAGAACTATAGAAATGACTCACAGTGAGGCTGAGGTTGCTAGGATTTTTAGTAAGGCTGGAATTGAGCATTGCATTGATAGAAATGCTAGGATGAATGCATATAGATCAAAATGTATCTGCCATCATGCTAGCAATGCATCCAAACCATTGATTATAGATTCAGGTGCATCTCATCATATGATTAGTGACACCAACCTGATTAAAGATATAGAACCTACTAATGGATGTGTGATGATTGCAAATGGAGATAAGATACCTATTAAGGGAATAGGAAACTTAAAGCTATTTGATAAGAACACTAGAGCATTTTATATTCCTGAATTCACATCAAATCTACTTTCAGTTAAGAAATGCACTACTGATTTGAATTGCAATGTTATATTCAGTCCTAATGATGTGAAGTTTCAGGATATTGAGAGCAGCCAATTGATTGGAAAAGGAGTGACAAAGGGAGAGTTATACATGCTTGAGAAGCTTGATCCTGTTTCCAATCATAACTGCTCATTTACTTCTGCTTCTAGTTTGAATAAAAATGCATTGTGGCATGCTAGACTAGGTCATCCCCATGAGAGGGCTTTAAACTTGATGTTACCAGGTGTGGTTTTTGAAAATGATAAGTGTGAAGCTTGCATTTTAGGCAAGCATTGTAAGAATGTGTTTCCAAGAACATCTACTGTTTATGAAAATTGCTTTGATTTGATTCATACTGATGTGTGGACTGCACCTAGTTTCTCTAGAGACAATCATAAGTATTTTGTCACATTCATTGATGAAAAATCTAAATACACCTGGTTAACACTAATTCCATCAAAAGATAGGGTGATAGATGCATTTAAGAACTTTCAAGCTTATGTGACTAACCATTATCATGCTAAGATTAAAATTTTGAGATCAGATAATGGAGGAGAGTACACAAGCTATGCGTTCAAAAGTCATCTAGATCATCATGGAATACTTCATCAAACAAGCTGTCCCTACACACCACAACAGAATGGTGTAGCTGAGAGGAAGAACAGGCACTTGATGGAGGTGGCTCGGTCATTAATGTTCCAAGCCAATGTACCTAAGAGATTCTGGAGTGATGCTGTATCCACTGCTTGCTATCTAATCAACCGAATGCCTACAAGGGTGTTGAAGGATCAAGCACCATTTGAAGTACTAAACAAGCGCAAGCCATCCTTGGCATACATGAGAGTGTTTGGATGCTTATGCTATGTGTTGGTACCAGGAGAGTTGAGGAACAAGCTAGAAGCAAGAAGCAGAAAGGCAATGTTCATTGGCTACTCAACAACTCAAAAAGGATATAAGTGTTATGATCCAGAAGCTAGAAGGGTACTTGTATCTAGAGATGTGAAGTTTATTGAAGAAAGAGGATACTATGAAGAGAAGAATCAAGAAGACTTGAGGGATCTTACATCAGATAAGGCTGGAGTCTTAAGGATTATTTTGGAAGGTCTCGGTATCAAGATGAACCAGAATCAGTCCACAAGAAGTGGACAACCAGAAGAGAGCTCAACTGAACCAAGTAGAGCTGCTCAAACACCTCACCTTGATCATGAGGGGGGAAGTGAACCTGAAACTCAAGAAAATGGCCAAGAAGGAGTCGGCTTGAGTGAAGAAGGAGAAGAGTTCAACTCAGGTTCTCATCATCAAGGTGAGCAAGACCGAGGAGATGAAGAACATCAAAGTGAAGCACAAGAACTGCATACACAAGATGAGCCAGTTCAAGTGCAAGAACAACCAGTATTGAGGAGAAGCACAAGGCTTAGAAAGGATCCTTCCTCTTGGGTAAACACGCGAGTGTACTACAATGCCCAAGCTGTGGAGCATCCTTCTCAAGTTGTGTGTTCCTTTGCTCAATACCCTGAAGAACATTGTGCATTCATGGTTAACTTGGATGAGAACTATATTCCAAGAAGCTATGAAGAAGCTATCATGGATAAAGAATGGAAGGAATCAGTTGGAGCTGAGGCAGGAGCCATGATCAAGAATGATACATGGTATGAGAGTGAGTTACCAAAAGGGAAGAAGGCTGTGAGTAGTAAATGGATATTCACAATCAAGTATAAGGCTGATGGAAAGGTTGAGAGGAAGAAGTCAAGGCTAGTAGCAAGAGGTTTCACTCAAACTTATGGAGAAGATTACATAGAAACCTTTGCACCAGTAGCTAAACTACATACAATACGGATTGTATTAAGCTTGGCTGTGAATCTTGGATGGGGGTTATGGCAAATGGATGTGAAGAATGCATTCCTACAAGGTGAACTTGAGGATGAAGTATATATGCATCCACCTCCAGGCCTGGAACACTTAGTGAAGAGAGGGAATGTGTTGAGATTGAAGAAAGCTATCTATGGGCTGAAGCAATCACCAAGAGCTTGGTACAACAAGCTGAGCACTACTCTGAATGGCCGAGGCTTCAAGAAGTCTGAACTAGACCACACTCTCTTCACACTCACGACTCCCTCAGGTATGATTGCACTTCTTGTGTATGTTGATGATATCATTATCACAGGAAGTGATAAGGAAGGTATCATAGCAACCAAGGAGTTCCTTAAATCCATGTTTGAGATTAAAGATTTGGGAGAAATGAAATACTTTCTTGGAATTGAGATATGTAGATCCAAGGAAGGTTTATTCATGTCCCAAAGGAAGTATACACTTGATCTTTTGAAAGGTGCAGGTGCTTATGGAGGCAAGACATCAAGGATGCCTATGGAGGATGGTTACAAAGTCCCACGAGAGGGGGAGATTGAAGACAGCAAACCTTATCAGGATCCTAAACTCTATAGAAAACTAGTTGGCAAATTGATTTATCTTACCATAACTAGACCTGACATTTGTTTTGCTGTGAATCAGGTGAGTCAACACATGCAAGTTCCTAAGGAGCATCATTGGCGCATGGTGGAGAGGATCTTGATGTATCTCAACGGCTCACCTGATCAAGGAGTATGGATGGGTTGCAATGGAAGCACTGAAGTGGTTGGATACTGTGATGCAGATTGGGCTGGTGATAGAGCAGACAGGAGATCAACCACAGGCTATTGCACATTCATTGGAGGCAACTTGGTGACATGGAAGAGTAAGAAGCAGAAGGTGGTCTCTTGCTCAAGTGCAGAAGCTGAGTATAGAGCTATGCTGAAGCTTACCAACGAGTTGGTGTGGATCAAAGGCATCTTGAAGCATTTGGAGATTGATCAAGCCACGCCAATGACAATGCATTGTGATAACCAAGCAGCCATTCACATTGCATCCAACTCGGTGTTTCATGAGAGAACCAAGCACATTGAAGTTGATTGCCACAAGGTGAGGCAAATGATCATTCTAGGAGTCATCTTGCCATGTTACACGAGGAGTGAAGATCAGTTGGCTGATGTGTTCACCAAGGCTGCAAGACAGAAGACAATGGAGTCCATTCATATCAGGTTGGGCCTCATTGATCTTGGGAAGAGAAGGAGCTGATCCTCTTGGCTGTGAGGTCTTTACTCTTTTTCCCTCATCAAGGTTTTGTCCCAATGGGTTTTCCTTGGTGAGGTTTTTAATGAGGAAGATCTCATAGCCATCCAAGCTTAGGCTTTCACAAAGCTAAGCTTGAGGGGGAGTGTTGAGATGAGGAAGTCATTATGAGAAGGAAAGGAAGAGCTAAGCAAGTGATGGGAAAGAGTACGGACAGTACGGCCTATGTACGGACAGGGGCTTGGCCGTACATCTGAGGAAACATGAAGGAAGAAGGAGATGGGTGAGTAAAGCCTCTAGAGTACACGGAAGGTCTCAAGACTGATCAGACCGTTTAGGGATAAGGGCGGGACGAGCCTTATCCATCCAGGCCGTGGACAGGCTGTAAAGGCCAAGCGTGTGAGCCTTACCATCCGTGAATTCAAAAGAGACGCTCCCCCCTTTGGCTTGACTTCACATGCTTATGACTAGTGCTGCTTTCTCTTGACTTGTAAACCCTAATGCCTCTTCTATAAATATTGTAACCTCATCTCATAATAAGATTAGACAGTTCTAAACAATCTCTCTCTTTACTCATTTCATTATGATTCTCCATTAGTCTCTAATCTGTCTCTTAATCTCTTATTCTCCTTCTATAATCCTTTCTAAACTCATATAATCATTTATATCCTTAAATCTCATACAAAGAACTAGAAAAGATCTCCCAAAAAGTAGCTGAAACCCTTGTGATGTCGAATCTCTCAAGAACACTCCAAACACACTCACTTGATCTCTTAAAGCTTCAAGGTTGAATCTTTAAGAGAAACACCACGGAACTCAGATTGAAATGAACCTGGCTCTGATACCATATAAGTTTGAGAAATGTAAAGTATAATCTGAGTTTAGAAGAGAATATGAGATAGATGAAGGTAGAATGGGAGATTATGAGACTAATGGAGAATCATTGTGAAATGTGTAGAGAGATTTAGTGATTAGAACTGTCTGATGTTATTAATGATGAGCTCACAACTTATATAGGTCCATACACATTAGGGTTTTGAAATCATAAGGATAAGAAAGCATGTAGAGTCAAAGATGAGCTGGTGCTTTAGTTTGAATCGGCCAATGATAGTCTCCACACGTTTGAAGCATCTTCTTGATCCAAGACTAGATGCTCTTCCTTTCCAGCTCTTGCCAGCCTGTCCTAGCTGTCAAGCCGCGCCTCCCTTATCCTCTCCAACATTCGGATAAGGCTTTGGTCAAGTGTAACTTCAAGTCGGTCCATGTAAGTTACCCGGAGAGTTACTTGGCCGCTTTTACCTTTGTACGGCCAATGGTACGGCCTATCCGTCCGTACCATCCTTATCAGCTCATTCCTCCTCTTAACTCCTTGCTCTCTCTTTATGTTCTCAACTCCTTTGTGTCTTTACCTCAAATGCCTCAACTCATCTCAACAAAAACTCCATTAATTGATTTAATGTCTCAGATACAAGTTATATATGAAGAGATAAGACTAATACAAAGGGGATTTCGAAATGGGACTCAAAGCATGTGTAGTCAAAGCTAGCTGGCCATTCTGGTTTGAAATACTTGGCTGAGAGGCTTCACATACTTGGACAGGCTGTAAAGGTGTTTTTCCTTTCCAGCTATGACCAGACCTTATCCAAACACCTCCTCCCTTATCCAGACTCCTCTTGGGCGTGATTCTCTTTACCAAAGGGATCCAAGGTAACTTCCCAAGCCTTTAACTTAGTTACCACAGTAAAACTAAAGTTACTGTGGTAAATCTCCAAAGTTATTGACTGCCCCAATACTCTTCCTCTATCAATGTATCCACTCTTTATCACCTCTTCTCAACATTTACTTCCTGATCTCCAACTTAACACTCCCCCTCAAGCTTGACCATGTGAAACAAGTCAGGCTTGGATTGCCATGAGATCTTCCCTCATTAAAAACCTCATCAAAGAAAACCCAATGGGATAAAACTTTGATGAGGGAAAAAGAGTGGAGATCTCATGACGAGGGGATCAGCTCCTGGGAGTAAGATCAATAAGTCCAAGCCTGGATAGTATGGATTCCATTGTCTTTAATCTCGCTGCCTTAGTAAACACATCTGCAAGCTGGTCTTCACTTCTTGTATAACAAGGCAGTATCACTCCTAGGATAATCATCTGCCTCACCTTGTGGCAATCAACTTCTATATGCTTTGTCCTCTCATGAAAGACTGAGTTAGAAGCAATGTGAATAGCTGCTTGATTGTCACAGTGCATTGTCATAGGAGTACTCTGCTCAATCTCCAGATGCTTCAAGATACCCTTGATCCACACCAACTCGTTTGTCAGCTTCAACATAGCTCTATACTCAGCCTCTGCACTTGAACAGGAGATGACCTTCTGCTTCTTACTCTTCCAAGTAACCAGGTTCCCTCCAATGAATGTACAATAGCCAGTAGTTGATCTCCTGTCCACTCTATCTCCTGCCCAATCAGCATCACAATAGCCCACCACTTCTGTACTGCCATTGCAACCCATCCAAACTCCTTGTCCATGCGAGCCACTCAAATACCTCAGTATCCTATCAACCATCTTCCAGTGATGTACCTTTGGAGCCTGCATATGCTGGCTCACTTGATTCACAGCAAAGCATATATCAGGTCTGGTGATAGTCAAGTAGATCAGCTTACCAACCATCCTCCTATACAGCTTAGCATCCTCAAACAACTGGTTCTCTTCAACCTCCCCCTCACGCAAGACCTTATACCCTTCCTCAAGAGGTGTCTTAGCTATCTTTCCTCCAAGCACATCAGTCTCCTTCAGCATATCCATAGTGTACTTCCTTTGAGACATAAACAAACCCTCCTTGGATCTGCATATCTCAATCCCCAAAAAATACTTCATTTCTCCCAAGTCTTTAATATCAAACACAGACTTGAGAAACTCTTTGGTGGCTTTAATCCCAGCCTTATCACTCCCTGTGATAATCAAATCATCCACATACACCAAAACCACTATGATCCCTGATGGTCCGACCAGTGTGAAGAGTGTATGATCTAGTTCAGACTTCCTGAACCCTCTCCCATTGAGAGTTGTACTAAGCTTTCTGTACCAAGCTCTAGGAGACTGCTTCAGCCCATATATAGCCTTCTTCAATCTCAAAACATTTCCTGGCTTCACTAGATGCTCAAGACCAGGAGGGGGAAGCATATATACCTCATCTTCTAGCTCACCTTGCAGGAAAGCATTCTTCACATCCATCTGCCACAAGTCCCACTCCAAGTTTGTTGCAATGGACAACACAATCCGAATGGTGTCTAGCTTGGCCACTGGTGCAAATGTATCAATGTAATCCTCTCCATAGGTCTGTGTGAACCCTCTTGCTACCAGTCTAGTTTTCCTCCTATCAATCTGTCCATTAGGCAAGTATTTGATAGTAAAGATCCATCTGCTAGATACTGCTCTCTTTCCTTTTGGTAGCTCACTCTCATACCATGTATCATTCTTAATCATAGCACCAGCTTCAGCTCCCACTGATTCTTTCCATTCCTTGTCTAACATAGCTTCTTCATAAGTCCTTGGTACATAACTCTCATCCAGACTAATCATGAACGCACAATGCTCTTTTGGAAACTCAGCAAAGGAACAAACGGCTTGAGAAGGATGCTCCACAGCCTGGGCATTGTAGTACACTCTCGTGTTTACCCAGTTGGAAGCATCCCTCTTTATCCTTGTGCTCCTTCTTAATGGTTGAACCTGATCTTCAGTTTGTACCAGAATCTCATCTTGAACTTGTTCTTCTGAACCAGTAGACTCTCCTTGCTCATCTCCACTAGACTGAGCCACATTCTCTTTCTCATCTTCATTAGGCTGAGCCAAATTCTCTACTTCATGTGTCGCATCTTGATCATGATGACCTGAATCCTCTTGGTTCTGCTCCTGCTCACCTGATTCAGATCCATTCCCCCTCTCAAGATCAAGAGGGGTTGTTCTTTCAGCTTCTTCAGCCTGATTAGAAGGCTCTCTCCTTCCTGGTTCCTGATCATGGGATAAACCTATCCCTAGCTTCTCCAACAGCACTCTCAGTGTTGTTGCCTTATCAGATGGAGCTTGAGATAAATCCTTCAGATCTTCCCACTTCTTTTCTTCATAATACCCTTTTGATTCAACAAACTTCACTTCTCTAGATACCAACACTCTCCTTGCATCAGGATCATAGCACTTGTACCCCTTCTGAGTTACTGAATATCCAATGAACATTGCCTTAGTGCTCTTTGCATCCAGTTTGTTTCTCTGCTCTCCTGGAACCATGACATAACACACACACCCAAAGACTCTTAGGTGATCAATGTATGGCCTGCTGTTGTTCAATACTTCAAACGGAGACAGGTTCTTCAATATCTTGGTTGGTACCCTGTTGATGAGATAGCAAGCAGTCTGCACAGCATCTCCCCAAAAACGTTTTGGGACATTTGCATGAAACATCATCGATCTAGCAACCTCCATCAAGTGCCTGTTCTTCCTCTCAGCTACACCATTCTGCTGTGGTGTATAAGGGCAGCTGGTCTGATGCACAATCCCATGCTTGGCTAGATGACTCTTGAAGGCATTGCTGATGTATTTGTTGAGATGAGAGAATAAAGAGTTGATATGTTGAGAGAGGAAGAGATTTGGAGCAGACAGTAACTTTGGAGTTTTACTGTGGTAACTTTAGTTTAACCACAGTAACAACTTGGGGAAGTTATCTGATGGGATAAGAAGGTAACTTAGTGAAGAGAAGAGATAAGATTCGACCAGAAAGGATAAGGAAGGATAAGGGAGCACTTTGACAGCCTGTATGATGCTGGAAAGGAGAGGATGCTTTTATACTAGTGCAAGCATGTGAGAAAGCACAGCCAAGTGATTCAAAAGGAGTTCCAGCCTGTCATTTGACTACACATGCTTATACATTTCGAATTTCCTTGTTGCTCTCTCTATTAATACTTGTAAACCTCATCAGTTATTAATTAATGGAGTTTTGAGTCTCTCTCTCTCTTGTTCTTAATCTCCAATCTCTTTAAGTCTTAGATTAAACTTAATCACTCTTTAAATCACAAAATCTAATATGGTATCAGAGCCAGGTTCCTTTAAAAGGAAAGAGTGATTTCGTTTTTATAAATGTTTTTGAGTGTTCTTGAGTGTTCTTGAGTGTTCTTGAGAGTTCTTGATATTTTTCAAGAGCTAGATCCTTTAAAAGTCAAGTTTGTGTCTGTTGGTGTTTCTTTTGGAGAGTCAGCTTCAAGGGAGTCTCTTTAGGCGTGTGACAAGGTCAGAAGAGGGGTCTAGCTTGTAGTTAAGCTTGGCGTGGGAGATTAGAAGCATTTGAGGGAAGATCTAGGCTAAAGAAAATGGAGCTGCTTCAATCTGGTACAACAAGGCGTGAAGAGAAGAAAGAGAGAGGGAATGAGTGGGGGTGGTTCTCACAAATGAAAACAACTCTGAAAAGGTGTGGAGTTTGGAGAAACCATGAGAAGGAAGAGTCTTTGAAGGGGAAAGCTGCTGAGAAAGATCAGACAGCAAGGGAAACAAGTGGAAATTGCTTTAGTCTTGAAGAAAGTACACTGCTTGAGAAGATTGAAGATGTTTATGAGAACAAGATCAGTCTTAGGAGAGTGTATGAAGTCAAGAAGGTGATTAGTGAAGTTAAACCAGGAAGAGAAGGGTCAATAACCATGTGAGGAAGCTACAACATTTGTGGATTGAACTACAAGGGTTGAGATCCCATGTGGATGGGGATACTACACAAGAGCAAGCGACGGTCTTGAAGCTCTTGGCGAGCATGGAGTCATCATATGGGTGGCTGGTGGAGATGGTTCTAAGAGGGGAACAGCTTCCGGAAATGGAAGAGATCTGTGTGCTTATAAGAAGGGCGTATGAGATAATGAGAGATGATGAGAGGCTAACCATGAGTAGGAGTGAGAGCTCATGGAAGCCAACTGGGAGTAGGAGTGAGAGCTTCCAGAAGCTAACCATGAGTAGGAGTGAGAGCTCATGGAGGCTAACCGGGAGTAGGAGTGAGGGCTTCCGGAAGAAGAGGAGGTGCAGAATGCTATCCAAAGCTTCTATCAACATAGGAAAGGGTAGGAAGAGAGTTGTGGGAGAGTGTTCTTACTCAGCCTACATGGGGGAATCAGTAGAAAACAGTGGGGTGTTAAAAGAGCAAGAGAAAGGGAGTGGAGCTGATGATCGCATCACCAGGAAGGAATGGAGAGTGTTCATGGAACAAGTACAAGCCTTAGCAGCAAGCAGGAAGCATGCTATACAATCCGGAGCTTCTAAACCCATTGTGATTGATTCTGGAGCAAGTCATCACATGATCAGTGATAGGAGGCTTATAAGTGAGATCAAGGCTGCAACAGGGAGTGTTATGATAGCTAATGGTGCCATGATCCCAATAGAAGGAGTGGGAAAGCTAAAACTGTTTGAGAAGGACACGGCTGCCTTCTACATGCCTCAGTTCACTTCAAATCTATTATCTGTGAAGAAAGCTACCATTGATCTTGATTGTCAAGTAGTATTCAAACCTGATGAAGTTGAGTTTCAAGATTTGAAGACTGGGAGAGTTATTGGCAGAGGAGACAGCAAGAATCAGCTATACCACCTCAACTTGGCTAAGACCTCTAATCCCTTTGATTCTATTTGCTTGAGTAGTACTGCTGAGAAGATTGATAGTATTACTTGGCATGCTAGATTAGGACATCCTCATGCTCGTGCCATTGAATTGATAATCCCTAATATGTCATTCAATCACTTGAATTGTGAAGCATGCATATTAGGAAAGCATTGTAGGACTGTTTTCCCAACATCTGAGACTACTTATGAGCATTGCTTTGATCTAGTTCACTCGGATGTGTGGACAGCTCCATGCATGTCTAGAGACAGCCATAAATACTTTGTGACATTCATTGATGAGAAGTCTAAGTATACATGGCTCACATTGCTTCCATCTAAAGATAGGGTGCTAGAAGCTTTTGTGAACTTCCAAGCATATGTATCTAATCAATACAATGCCACTGTGAAGGTACTGAGATCAGACAACGGAGGTGAATATATCAGCAATGCCTTCAAGAGTCATCTAGCCAAGCATGGGATTGTGCATCAGACCAGTTGTCCCTACACACCACAGCAGAATGGTGTAGCTGAGAGGAAGAATAGGCACTTGATGGAGGTTGCTAGGTCGATGATGTTTCATGCAAATGTCCCAAAACGTTTTTGGGGAGATGCTGTACAGACTGCTTGCTATCTCATCAACCGGGTCCCAACCAAGATACTGAAGAATCTGTCTCCATTTGAGGTGCTGAATAAGAGCAAGCCTTTTATTGATCACCTAAGAGTATTTGGGTGTGTATGCTATGTCATGACTCCAGGAGAACAGAGAAACAAGCTGGAGGCAAAGAGTACTAAGGCTATGTTCATTGGATACTCTATCACTCAGAAGGGATACAAGTGCTATGATCCTGAAGCAAGGAGAGTGATGGTATCTAGAGAAGTGAAGTTTATTGAATCAAAAGGGTATTATGAAGAAAAGGAGTGGGAAAATCTGAACGATTTGTCTCAAGCTCCATCTGATAGAGCAACAACACTGAGGGTGCTGTTGGAGAAGCTAGGGATAGGGTTATCCCAGGATCAGGAATCTGGAAGAAGAGAGTCTTCCAATCCGACTGGTGAAGCTGAAAGAGAAACTTCTCTTGATCATGAGAGGGGGAATGGAACTGAATCTCATGAGCAAGTGCAAAATCAAGAAGATTCAGGCCAGCATAATCAAGAGGTGACACAGGAAGTAGAGACTGGTGCTCAGTCTAGTGGAGATGGGCAAAGAGAGTCTACTGGCTCAGATGAGAGTGGAGAGTGGGAAGGAGATCCTAATGGGTCAAATGAGAGTGGTGTTAACTTGAAGAGAAGAAGTGGAGAAGCAAAGGTGATGAGTTGAGTTGGTGCTTGTGCAAAGATAGGGCAAGTCCTTCAGGGATTGTCTACTAAGGCTTCAGGAGGGTCTGAGAGTGTCCAGAAGTGATCTGATGGTTGTGCAAAGATAGGGCCAAGTCAGGAGAGGCTTAGGAGTATCTTTGGGAGCAGGTGGTCGAGTGTGCAAACTTAGGGCGAGGCCGTACGGATTTGGTACGGACGTGTACGGACCGTACGGATCCGTACGGACCTGTCCCGACCCGAAAGCTCATAACTCGATCATTTCAGAAGTTATGAAGTTTGTGCAAAAATAGGGCATAGGTCAGCTCTTAAGAGAAGAAGACAAAACAAGCTCTTAAGAGAAGAAGACAAAAGAAGCTCTTAAGAGAAGAAGACAAAGAAGATAAGGTGCTGTGATATGATTGGAGAGTTTGGTCATGGGACAGGCTGGCTTTGACTGTAAAGGCAAGGGGAGCCACGACCATGAACCTAGACTGATCTGTGGACAGATTAGGAGGAGCTTAAGGAGAGCCAATCACAGCACAGCCCTGGTTTGAATTAAAGATAGGCGCCAGCTGCTTCAGCCAATCAGATTCAACTACACAGATTGCAACAAGACCAGCTCATCTACACCATCCATTCCTCTTAAGTTATTTACAGCCATAAGATATAGGTTTATGATGTCTCAGATTGTAAAAGTCTATATAAACAGATGTATATGGCGATTTGTAACTCTTAAGAGAGTTAGGGAGATTTCCCCTTCTCCTTCATAGTCTTTGGTTACTTTGAATCTCCCAATCTCTATTCTCTGGTTACCTAATCTCTCAATCTCTCTAATCTCTCAATCTCTCACCCAAAGTCTCTTAATCTCACACCATTCTTATTCTTCCATCAGTCTCTTTGTTATTCTCTTCCATTGTTGAACAAGACTCAGTCCCAACCTGTGGAGGTTGATTCACCACGCCCACACAACCTGTGCTCTGAAAATCTCACATGGTATCAGAGCCAGGTTCATCAGAACTTGGTTCCAGCTTCCGCTCAAGCACAAGCTCACTCCCATGCCATTTCAAGCCAAGAAGAAGCTTCATGGTCCAGCCGGCTGTTCAACCTCTTCAAGAAGAAGATGTGCTCATCCATGGTGTCCAGGAGCTGTCCTTGGTCGTTCTACACTCTCTCATGTCCGTCCTGAAGAAAGAAAGCCATTGGAAGCATGTCCAAGCCTTTCCTATTCTCTGTCCAAGGAAAACCCTTCAAGAAGAAAGCTTTCTACTGGTGACTTGTGGTGGCGACTCAAACATGGTGAAAGGAGGTGTCTTTGGCATGGTGGGTTCAAGGAGAAAGGCCAGGCAAAGAAGGAGATGTTGGTTCTCAAACCAACAGCTCAGATCTGGCCAGTTATGATTCATATTGCCTTGGAGGTTCAAGGAACCAGCACAGGTTCCTTGGCTGTAAGCTAAACCTCCTTCCCTTGTTTAAAGCTTGTGTCTTTATGTTATGGTTGTGTTGTTTGGTGTGGTTAAGTCCTGCGGATTCTGTATTACATCATCTTGTGTGATTGCTAAATAAAAATTAGTTGAATCTGTCCCAGGATGCTTTAAAGGCTTGTTTAGTGTTTAAAGAGTAAAATGCTTGCTTCTGTTAAGTAATGAGTTTGCTAAATGTGAAATGGTATTGTTTGAAGCTCATGAACTGAAAACAGATTGAAAGTAATGCATTGTCTAATGTTAAGTGATGATAGTAATGCTTAGCCTAAGTTATAAATGAATGTGTGATGGATTATATTGTTGCATTCATAAATTGAAACTGGTTAAGGCTAGTGCATACTGTCAAATGGCTGTCTTACATTGAAGCATTAGATTCATGTCTAAATGCTGAGTAAAGAAGCTTTAAAAGTGCCTAAGTAACTTGTCTTGAATCTGGTAGGATCTTGCATGTACTTAGAGAGTTAGCTTGCAAAGAATAGAACTTGATAATGCCTTGTGTCTATCTGTTGCATTGCTTGTGATATTGGGAATCAAACTTGATGATTTATTAATCAAGTTTTGACAACAATACTATTGAAAATGGTGAAATGCTTAATGTCAGTTCTAAATGAAACTTGTCTTGTTAAGATGATAGATTATATTATCTAATCATACTTGCTGTCATGAGTAGAAACTGATTCAGATTAATGCATACTGCCTTGTTGCTGCCTTGTATTGTTGCATTTAGATTAAAAGTCTAAGTAGCATATTAAGGAGTGATTAAAATTGCCTAATACTTTGACTTGAATCTGATAAGGTCTTGCTTAGTATTTAGAGAATGGTTGCTTGCATAGATAAGAACTTGACAGTGTCGTGATTCAATCTAATGTTATAAAGCTTGAGACATTGGTGATCAAACTTGATGAAGTCAAGGATTGATCCCAATGCAATTGTGTCTTATCTTTGCTGGAGTTTGAGTGGTGTTTCAGGTTCACAAGAAGTGTTCTTTGCTCACCATCCATCCAAGTAGAAGAGGAAGACCTTGCCATTGTTAAAGCAATGGAGAAAGACTTGTGTGTATGGCCGGTTGAGATAGCGCAGCTAGTAATAGTGATGAGCTCCTGGTTCATGGAGACACACAAGTAAAGGTCATCATCTAAGTCTTGGGGAGACTGATGACCTGAAGGCATTGGAGCTGAAGGCAATGGCAGATCGGTTGGGTTAAGCGCAGCTGTAGGTAGTGATGCGCTCCCGGTTTGAAGTCTCATTGAGACTCACTTCAAGCTTGCACCTATACTAAGTCAAGCTTGAGGTGTGGACTCAAGTGAGCTACCAGAAGATCCTCTAAGCTCAATGACCTGGTTCCTCAAGGCCATTGCAAGCTGATCATGTGTAGATGCAGCCGAAGTAGAGGGAAGAAGAAAGCCACTCAATGAGCTTCTAATAAGAAGTACTTGGAGAGTAAGCTGAGGTATCTCCTCAGTGCAATGGTGGTTAAGTGGGGAAGTAAGCATCAAGTCTGAAGAAGATGGAGGTGTTCCCACAAGGTTGTTCATGAAGCTTAGTAAGCGCTCACCTTCAAGCTTGGACCTTCCCTATACTCGGTCTCAAGCTTGAGAAGGAGTGTTAGTGAGCTTGTGTGATGAAAGGAGAAGCTGTTAAGCGTAGCAAGTGAGGACTCAAGTGGCGAAATGAAGAGACCACTCCTCACCATCTTAAACAAGGGAGTAAACCTAGTCTCATCTATTTTTAATATGTCTTCTAGTAGAAGGTCTAGGCTAATTGCACTGGAAATATTTTGCTACTGCATTGTCTTATTAATATTAAGTAATGTCTAGAGTCCCAAAATCTCATGTTCTGTTCATTGCATTGTCTTGTGTATTGCCATAGCTTGAAATCATCATGAATGTGTTGTAGAATTGAGTAGAATGTCTCTGCTGCTTGCATCATGATTGATAAGCTGTTTTGCATACATAAGCATGTCTCATACTGTCTAAGTTCAATCCTATTGTTGTCTGATGCTATTGCCTATGTTTAATCCATCATTGATTGTCTTGCATCAATTAGAAACTGTCTAAGTTGCTTGCATCATTAGTATTGATTGGAACTGTTGTGCATAGCTTTAATATTGCTCTCGGATTGAACCTGATGCATTCATGTAGTTAATGCTTTAAGACTGTGCATTCATGTATTGATGCATTTAAAAATGAGCCTAAATTGTCAATGTATTGTTTAAAGCTTGCATTGTCATTTTAGAGATTTAAAACTGATTGTTCTTGCTTTGATTGATTGGCTTGTTTCAAGATTTATATATTGTTGTGGCATTGGTGATCAAACAGGATGGATGATCTTAGTTTGATCCCAATGGGATGATCTGATCTTGCATTGAGTTGTGGTGGTGTTAGGTACACAAGGAGTGTGATACATGTAACTCGCCAACAACCAAGAATGTAAAGACAAAGGTCTTGTGCCATTGCATATCATCACCAGGACATGTTAGTCCATAATCTACAGGAAGTGTAGTGTGATTGAGTATGCAATGAGAGATGGCCATTGCATAATACCATTGGACATATCTAGTCCTTAGTCTACAGGAAGTGTAGCATGGGTCATTATGCAATGAGAGGTGTGTCTTGTGAGACTCTCTATGGTGATTCAAACACCCTAGTTCCTGGTTAAGGAAGAGAGTAAACTCACAAGAAGAAAGCTATCATGAAAGATGATAGTTATTAGACCATGGAGATGCATAGGATCATCACAAGCTTAGCTCCTTCTAGTCTCGGTTCTAAGCTTGAGGGGGAGTCTTAATGCATATGATCCATGGTAAGAGGCTGTTCAGAGCAGCCTTGGCGAGTGAGGAAGAAGGCTCTCCATCAATGCGGCTTCAATGAGAGGTGATTGAGGAGAAGCTGATGAATCCATTCTGCCTTTCCAAGAAGTTGATGATGCCAAGAAGATGGTGCATTGGCCGAGTTAGGAAACTCACAAAAACACAAGGGAAGTTCCCTTAGATTTTTAAACTCTTTCTTCAAATCTTCTTCATTCATCTTATTCATTGCTTATGCGTGAAAAGATACTTAAAAAGATTATGACTGAAGTGTGAAGTGTGTGCAAAGCTGTGAAGAGTTGTTGCACCTATTAGGCCGTGATCCAGAGCTTCTTGTGTCCAACCACACTGGTTCTAAGGCACAAGGGCTCACTGGCCAATCCCCAGGCCTTGATGAACCTACTCTTTTTCCCTTACAAGGTTTTGTCCCAAAGGGTTTTCCTTGTAAGGTTTTTAATGAGGGGATTCTTCAAGGTTCCAAGCTTGACTTAGGATCAGCTAAGGTCAAGCTTGAGGGGGAGTGTTAACTTGAAGAGAAGAAGTGGAGAAGCAAAGGTGATGAGTTGAGTTGGTGCTTGTGCAAAGATAGGGCAAGTCCTTCAGGGATTGTCTACTAAGGCTTCAGGAGGGTCTGAGAGTGTCCAGAAGTGATCTGATGGTTGTGCAAAGATAGGGCCAAGTCAGGAGAAGCTTAGGAGTATCTTTGGGAGCAGGTGGTCGAGTGTGCAAACTTAGGGCGAGGCCGTACGGATTTGCTACGGACGTGTACGGACCGTACGGATCCGTACGGACCTGTCCCGACCCGAAAGCTCATAACTCGATCATTTCAGAAGTTATGAAGTTTGTGCAAAAATAGGGCATAGGTCAGCTCTTAAGAGAAGAAGACAAAACAAGCTCTTAAGAGAAGAAGACAAAAGAAGATCTTAAGAGAAGAAGACAAAGAAGATAAGGTGCTGTGATATGATTGGAGAGTTTGGTCATGGGACAGGCTGGCTTTGACTGTAAAGGCAAGGGGAGCCACGACCATGAACCTAGACTGATCTGTGGACAGATTAGGAGGAGCTTAAGGAGAGCCAATCACAGCACAGCCCTGGTTTGAATTAAAGATAGGCGCCAGCTGCTTCAGCCAATCAGATTCAACTACACAGATTGCAACAAGACCAGCTCATCTACACCATCCATCCTCCTCTCTTAAGTTATTTACAGCCATTAGATATAGGTTTATGATGTCTCAGATTGTAAAAGTCTATATAAACAGATGTATATGACGATTTGTAACTCTTAAGAGAGTTAGGGGGATTTCCCCTTCTCCTTCATAGTCTTTGGTTACTTTGAATCTCCCAATCTCTATTCTCTGGTTACCTAATCTCTCAATCTCTCTAATCTCTCAATCTCTCACCCAAAGTCTCTTAATCTCACACCATTCTTATTCTTCCATCAGTCTCTTTGTTATTCTCTTCCATTGTTGAACAAGACTCAGTCCCAACCTGTGGAGGTTGATTCACCACGCCCACACAACCTGTGCTCTGAAAATCTCACAAGTGGTGCTCAATCAAGTGAAGATGGGCAAGAGCCACAAGAAGAACAAGTTCAGGAGCTAAGAAGGAGCACAAGGGTGAAGAGAGATGCTTCCAACTGGGTAAACACGAGAGTGTACTACAATGCCCAGGCTGTGGAGCATCCTTCTCAAGCTATGTGTTCCTTTGCAGAGTTTCCGGACGAGCATACAGCCTTCACAGTAAGCTTGGATGAGAGCTATATTCCAAGGACATATGAAGAAGCTATGGCTTTAAAGGAGTGGAGAGATTCAGTTGCTGATGAGTCCGGAGCCATGATTAAGAATGAAACGTGGTATGAGAGTGAGCTGCCTAAAGGGAAGAAGGCAGTGACTAGTAAATGGGTGTTCACAATCAAGTTTCATCCTGATGGAAGAATAGAGAGGCGCAAGTCTAGGTTGGTGGCAAGAGGATTTACTCAGACATATGGTGAGGACTATGTTGAGACCTTTGCTCCTGTGGCTAAACTTCATACTATCAGGATTGTATTATCTTTAGCTGTGAATCTTGAGTGGGATTTGTGGCAAATGGATGTGAAGAATGCATTTCTTCAAGGAGAGTTGGAAGATGAAGTATACATGCATCCACCACCAGGTCTTGAACATCTAGTAAAGAAGGGTAATGTGTTGAGGTTGAGGAAAGCTATCTATGGTCTCAAGCAGTCTCCAAGGGCATGGTACAACAAGTTGAGTACTACACTGAATGGGAGAGGGTTCAGAAAGTCAGAATTGGATCACACTCTCTTTACCCTAACCACCTCATCTGGTATTGTGGTGTTGCTTGTGTATGTGGATGATATCATCATCACAGGCAGTGATAAGGAAGGTATTAAGGCTACAAAGGAGTATCTCAAGGCAAGCTTTGAAATTAAAGACTTGGGGGAAATGAAGTATTTTCTGGGATTGAGATATGCAGATCAAAGGAAGGATTGTTTATGTCCCAAAGGAAGTATGTGATTGATCTCTTGAAGGGAGCAGATGCCTATGGAGGAAAGACAGCCAAGATGCCAATGGAGGATGGTTACAAGGTTCCACGTGAGGGGGAGATTGAGGATAGCAATCCGTTCCATGATCCTAAGCTATATAGGAAGCTAGTGGGGAAGTTGATTTATCTTACCATTACTAGACCTGATGTGTGTTTTGCGGTGAATCAAGTCAGTCAACACATGCAAGTTCCTAAGGAGCACCATTGGCGGATGGTGGAAAGGATCTTGATGTATCTGAATGGAACTACTGGTCTTGGAGTATGGATGGGATGTAACAAGAGTACTGAGGTTGTAGGCTACTGTGATGCAGATTGGGCTGGAGACCGAGCAGACAGAAGATCAACCACATGCCATTGTACATTCATTGGTGGTAACTTGGTCACTTGGAAGAGTAAGAAGCAGAAGGTAGTGTCCTGTTCCAGTGCTGAGGCCGAGTATAGAGCAATGCTGAAGCTTACAAATGAGCTAGTGTGGATAAAAGGGATTTTGAAGCATCTGGAGATTATTCAAGCAACGCCAATGACAATGCATTGTGAAATCAAGCAGCTATCCACATTGCATCTAATTCTGTGTTCCATGAGAGAACAAAGCACATTGAGGTTGATTGTCACAAGGTGAGGCAGATGATGATTCTTGGGGTAATTCTACCTTGTTATACTCGGAGTGAGGATCAGTTAGCAGATGTGTTCACAAAGGCAGCAAGGCAAAAGACAATGGAGTCCATACACATCAGGTTAGGACTCATTGATCTCTCGCCTAAGGGCTAGTCTATACACTCTCCTGATCATGTGATCTCTACTCTTTCCTTATTAAGGTTTTGTCCCAATGGGTTTTCCTTAATGAGGTTTTAATGAGGGAGATCTCATGGTCCTTCCAAGCTTGACTTGTTCCACATGGTCAAGCTTGAGGGGAGTGTTGAGATGAGATAATAAGAGTTGATATGTTTTAGAATGGAAGAGATTTGGAGCAGACAGTAACTTTGGAGTTACCACAGTAGTAACTTATTGTTACTGTGGTACTAAGAAGTAACATAGTAACCAGGGTAAACCGGATGGCAAGGAGAAGTTACCCTAGTTGTATACAATTGATCTGAGTAGGAAGGGATAAGAGAGGAGAACTTGGACAGGCTGTCACGGCTGGAAAGGAGAGGATGCTTTAGCACTAGTGAAGCATGTGAGCAATCTCAGCCATGGATTAACCGCCTGGCCTTGGACTTAACAGCTTATAGATCCCCTTAGATGATTCGAAAATGATTCTTCCTTTTGTATATATTTGTAAACTCTCTCATAATTAATTAATGGTTTTTAGATTTTTGAGTCTCTCATTCTTAAGTCTTCTCTTGTTCTTAATCTCCACTCTCTTTAATTCTCAGATTAGACTTAACTCACTCTTTAAATCAACCAAATCTCTCTTACATCGCGATTCATCCGGTTTGATTAGAATGACAAAGAAGCTGTCATATTCCCAAACAGGAAAACTGGGATCACCTGATTTGAAAGTGGGATAGCTTCTTCATCCTAACTCCTATGAGATTTATTCAGCTTCCCGTGATTCTCCACTACTTTATGTATCAAAATCAAGCTTCTTACATCGCGATTCATCCTGGTTTGATTAGAATGACAAAGAGCTGTCATATTCCCAAACAGGAAAACTGGGATCACCTGATTGAAAGTGGATAGCTTCTTCATCCTAACTCCTATGAGATTTATTCACTTCCTGGTGATTCTCCACTACTTTATGTATCAAAATCAAGCTTCTTACATCACGATTCATCCTGGTTTGATTAGAATGACAAAGAAGCTGTCATATTCCCAAACAGGAAAACTGGGATCACCTGATTTGAAAGTGGGATAGCTTCTTCATCCTAACTCCTATGAGATTTATTCAGCTTCCTGGTGATTCTCCACTACTTTATGTATCAAAATCAAGCTTCTTACATCGCGATTCATCCTGGTTTGATTAGAATGACAAAGAAGCTGTCATATTCCCAAACAGGAAAACTGGGATCACCTGATTTGAAAGTGGGATAGCTTCTTCATCCTAACTCCTATGAGATTTATTCAGCTTCCTGGTGATTCTCCACTACTTTATGTATCAAAATCAAGCTTCTTACATCGCGATTCATCCTGGTTTGATTAGAATGACAAAGAAGCTGTCATATTCCCAAACAGGAAAACTGGGATCACCTGATTTGAAAGTGGGATAGCTTCTTCATCCTAACTCCTATGAGATTTATTCAGCTTCCTGGTGATTCTCCACTACTTTATGTATCAAAATCAAGCTTCTTACATCGCGATTCATCCTGGTTTGATTAGAATGACAAAGAAGCTGTCATATTCCCAAACAGGAAAACTGGGATCACCTGATTTGAAAGTGGGATAGCTTCTTCATCCTAACTCCTATGAGATTTATTCACTTCCTGGTGATTCTCCACTACTTTATGTATCAAAATCAAGCTTCTTACATCGCGATTCATCCTGGTTTGATTAGAATGACAAAGAAGCTGTCATATTCCCAAACAGGAAAACTGGGATCACCTGATTTGAAAGTGGGATAGCTTCTTCATCCTAACTCCTATGAGATTTATTCAGCTTCCTGGTGATTCTCCACTACTTTATGTATCAAAATCAAGCTTCTTACATCGCGATTCATCCTGGTTTGATTAGAATGACAAAGAAGCTGTCATATTCCCAAACAGGAAAACTGGGATCACCTGATTTGAAAGTGGGATAGCTTCTTCATCCTAACTCCTATGAGATTTATTCAGCTTCCTGGTGATTCTCCACTACTTTATGTATCAAAATCAAGCTTCTTACATCGCGATTCATCCTGGTTTGATTAGAATGACAAAGAAGCTGTCATATTCCCAAACAGGAAACTGGGATCACCTGATTTGAAAGTGGGATAGCTTCTTCATCCTAACTCCTATGAGATTTATTCAGCTTCCTGGTGATTCTCCACTACTTTATGTATCAAAATCAAGCTTCTTACATCGCGATTCATCCTGGTTTGATTAGAATGACAAAGAAGCTGTCATATTCCCAAACAGGAAAACTGGGATCACCTGATTTGAAAGTGGGATAGCTTCTTCATCCTAACTCCTATGAGATTTATTCACTTCCTGGTGATTCTCCACTACTTTATGTATCAAAATCAAGCTTCTTACATCGCGATTCATCCTGGTTTGATTAGAATGACAAAGAAGCTGTCATATTCCCAAACAGGAAAACTGGGATCACCTGATTTGAAAGTGGGATAGCTTCTTCATCCTAACTCCTATGAGATTTATTCAGCTTCCGGTTGATTCTCCACTACTTTATGTATCAAAATCAAGCTTCTTACATCGCGATTCATCCTGGTTTGATTAGAATGACAAAGAAGCTGTCATATTCCCAAACAGGAAAACTGGGATCACCTGATTTGAAAGTGGGATAGCTTCTTCATCCTAACTCCTATGAGATTTATTCGACTTCCTGGTGATTCTCCACTACTTTATGTATCAAAATCAAGCTTCTTACATCGCGATTCATCCTGGTTTGATTAGAATGACAAAGAAGCTGTCATATTCCCAAACAGGAAAACTGGGATCACCTGATTTGAAAGTGGGATAGCTTCTTCATCCTAACTCCTATGAGATTTATTCAGCTTCCTGGTGATTCTCCACTACTTTATGTATCAAAATCAAGCTTCTTACATCGCGATTCATCCTGGTTTGATTAGAATGACAAAGAAGCTGTCATATTCCCAAACAGGAAAACTGGGATCACCTGATTTGAAAGTGGGATAGCTTCTTCATCCTAACTCCTATGAGATTTATTCAGCTTCCTGGTGATTCTCCACTACTTTATGTATCAAAATCAAGCTTCTTACATCGCGATTCATCCTGGTTTGATTAGAATGACAAAGAAGCTGTCATATTCCCAAACAGGAAAACTGGGATCACCTGATTTGAAAGTGGGATAGCTTCTTCATCCTAACTCCTATGAGATTTATTCACTTCCTGGTGATTCTCCACTACTTTATGTATCAAAATCAAGCTTCTTACATCGCGATTCATCCTGGTTTGATTAGAATGACAAAGAAGCTGTCATATTCCCAAACAGGAAAACTGGGATCACCTGATTTGAAAGTGGGATAGCTTCTTCATCCTAACTCCTATGAGATTTATTCAGCTTCCTGGTGATTCTCCACTACTTTATGTATCAAAATCAAGCTTCTTACATCGCGATTCATCCTGGTTTGATTAGAATGACAAAGAAGCTGTCATATTCCCAAACAGGAAAACTGGGATCACCTGATTTGAAAGTGGGATAGCTTCTTCATCCTAACTCCTATGAGATTTATTCACTTCCTGGTGATTCTCCACTACTTTATGTATCAAAATCAAGCTTCTTACATCGCGATTCATCCTGGTTTGATTAGAATGACAAAGAAGCTGTCATATTCCCAAACAGGAAAACTGGGATCACCTGATTTGAAAGTGGGATAGCTTCTTCATCCTAACTCCTATGAGATTTATTCAGCTTCCTGGTGATTCTCCACTACTTTATGTATCAAAATCAAGCTTCTTACATCGCGATTCATCCTGGTTTGATTAGAATGACAAAGAAGCTGTCATATTCCCAAACAGGAAAACTGGGATCACCTGATTTGAAAGTGGGATAGCTTCTTCATCCTAACTCCTATGAGATTTATTCAGCTTCCTGGTGATTCTCCACTACTTTATGTATCAAAATCAAGCTTCTTACATCGCGATTCATCCTGGTTTGATTAGAATGACAAAGAAGCTGTCATATTCCCAAACAGGAAAACTGGGATCACCTGATTTGAAAGTGGGATAGCTTCTTCATCCTAACTCCTATGAGATTTATTCAGCTTCCTGGTGATTCTCCACTACTTTATGTATCAAAATCAAGCTTCTTACATCGCGATTCATCCTGGTTTGATTAGAATGACAAAGAAGCTGTCATATTCCCAAACAGGAAAACTGGGATCACCTGATTTGAAAGTGGGATAGCTTCTTCATCCTAACTCCTATGAGATTTATTCAGCTTCCTGGTGATTCTCCACTACTTTATGTATCAAAATCAAGCTTCTTACATCGCGATTCATCCTGGTTTGATTAGAATGACAAAGAAGCTGTCATATTCCCAAACAGGAAAACTGGGATCACCTGATTTGAAAGTGGGATAGCTTCTTCATCCTAACTCCTATGAGATTTATTCAGCTTCCTGGTGATTCTCCACTACTTTATGTATCAAAATCAAGCTTCTTACATCGCGATTCATCCTGGTTTGATTAGAATGACAAAGAAGCTGTCATATTCCCAAACAGGAAAACTGGGATCACCTGATTTGAAAGTGGGATAGCTTCTTCATCCTAACTCCTATGAGATTTATTCACTTCCTGGTGATTCTCCACTACTTTATGTATCAAAATCAAGCTTCTTACATCGCGATTCATCCTGGTTTGATTAGAATGACAAAGAAGCTGTCATATTCCCAAACAGGAAAACTGGGATCACCTGATTTGAAAGTGGGATAGCTTCTTCATCCTAACTCCTATGAGATTTATTCAGCTTCCTGGTGATTCTCCACTACTTTATGTATCAAAATCAAGCTTCTTACATCGCGATTCATCCTGGTTTGATTAGAATGACAAAGAAGCTGTCATATTCCCAAACAGGAAAACTGGGATCACCTGATTTGAAAGTGGGATAGCTTCTTCATCCTAACTCCTATGAGATTTATTCAGCTTCCTGGTGATTCTCCACTACTTTATGTATCAAAATCAAGCTTCTTACATCGCGATTCATCCTGGTTTGATTAGAATGACAAAGAAGCTGTCATATTCCCAAACAGGAAAACTGGGATCACCTGATTTGAAAGTGGGATAGCTTCTTCATCCTAACTCCTATGAGATTTATTCAGCTTCCTGGTGATTCTCCACTACTTTATGTATCAAAATCAAGCTTCTTACATCGCGATTCATCCTGGTTTGATTAGAATGACAAAGAAGCTGTCATATTCCCAAACAGGAAAACTGGGATCACCTGATTTGAAAGTGGGATAGCTTCTTCATCCTAACTCCTATGAGATTTATTCAGCTTCCTGGTGATTCTCCACTACTTTATGTATCAAAATCAAGCTTCTTACATCGCGATTCATCCTGGTTTGATTAGAATGACAAAGAAGCTGTCATATTCCCAAACAGGAAAACTGGGATCACCTGATTTGAAAGTGGGATAGCTTCTTCATCCTAACTCCTATGAGATTTATTCAGCTTCCTGGTGATTCTCCACTACTTTATGTATCAAAATCAAGCTTCTTACATCGCGATTCATCCTGGTTTGATTAGAATGACAAAGAAGCTGTCATATTCCCAAACAGGAAAACTGGGATCACCTGATTTGAAAGTGGGATAGCTTCTTCATCCTAACTCCTATGAGATTTATTCAGCTTCCTGGTGATTCTCCACTACTTTATGTATCAAAATCAAGCTTCTTACATCGCGATTCATCCTGGTTTGATTAGAATGACAAAGAAGCTGTCATATTCCCAAACAGGAAAACTGGGATCACCTGATTTGAAAGTGGGATAGCTTCTTCATCCTAACTCCTATGAGATTTATTCAACTTCCTGGTGATTCTCCACTACTTTATGTATCAAAATCAAGCTTCTTACATCGCGATTCATCCTGGTTTGATTAGAATGACAAAGAAGCTGTCATATTCCCAAACAGGAAAACTGGGATCACCTGATTTGAAAGTGGGATAGCTTCTTCATCCTAACTCCTATGAGATTTATTCAGCTTCCTGGTGATTCTCCACTACTTTATGTATCAAAATCAAGCTTCTTACATCGCGATTCATCCTGGTTTGATTAGAATGACAAAGAAGCTGTCATATTCCCAAACAGGAAAACTGGGATCACCTGATTTGAAAGTGGGATAGCTTCTTCATCCTAACTCCTATGAGATTTATTCAGCTT
Organism: Brassica napus; assembly: GCF_020379485.1. Lineage (NCBI taxonomy): Eukaryota > Viridiplantae > Streptophyta > Magnoliopsida > Brassicales > Brassicaceae > Brassica > Brassica napus. Next base: position 65,081 of record NW_026014930.1, read on the forward strand.
CCTGGTGATTCACACTACTTTATGTTTCAAAATCAAGCTTCTTACTATTGAGATGAAGACCAAGGAGGCTGAGACAGTAACTTTAGAGTTTTACTGTGGTAACTTTATTTTAACCACAGTAACTACTTGGGGAAGTTATCTGATGGGATGAGAAGGTAACTTAGTGAAGAGAAGAGAGGAAACTCGACCAAAGAGGATAAGTGAGGTTAAGGAAGGATAAGGGATCACTTTGACAGCCTGTATGATGCTGGAAAGGAGAAGTTACCTTTATACTAGTGCAAGCATGTGAGAAAGCACAGCCAAGTGATTCAAAAGGAGTTCCAGCCTGTCCTTTGACTACACATGCTTAACCATTTCGAATTTCCTTGTTGCTCTCTCTATTAATACTTGTAAACCTCATCAGTTATTAATTAATGGAGTTTTGAGTCTCTCTCTCTTTATTCTCTCACTAGAATCTCTTAATCTCTTTAATCTTTTCATCTGATTATCCCTGATTGGTTGAATCATGCTCTAATACACAAAAGTGTATATGGTATCAGAGCCAGGTTGCTAAAAAGGGGAGAGTGTGATTTCGTTTTTCATAAAATCTGGGTGTTCTTGAGTGTTCTTGAGGGTTCTTGAGTGTTCTTGGTGTTCTTGAGTTCTGGTCTTTATTATCTGAGTGGTGTGAGATATTCTGATGGATTCAAACTATCTCAACATGGAAATGAAGCACAGATCTAGTACAACCATGGAGCTTGAAGAAGAGAGGGATGGCGATTGGTCAAGATGGGCAAAGAGAGCTTTGGAAAGCTGTGGGTTATGGAGTAGTCATGGAAAGGGGAAACCTTTCATGGAAATGGCTACTGAAGAAGGTCAGACAAGAGGTCTGAAGCTGGGAAATGAAGTTGTTCAAGGAGACACTACAAAGAGTGAGATTGAAGCAACTTTAGGCAAGTCCAAGCTTGTGAGAGTCGTTGAGGACAGAGGGGTGATCCGCGGCTTGAGACAAGGAAAGGATGAGTGTTATCAGCTTGTGGGAAGGCTGAGAGAAGTATGGTCGGAGCTAGATGTGGTGAAGACACACACATCAAATCCGAGATGTTGTCAAGAAAGGAGGAAGCAAGATGTGATCTTCAGCTTCCTTATGGAAGAGGTATGTGAGCTTGTTAAATATACTTGTGATGTGTGGGAAATGAACAGGAAGCCAGAAAGATGGAAGGGAGGTACAAGCTGTAAGAGGGGAAGGTTGAGAAAACTTTCTAAGGAGTGGTTAATGAAGAGAAGGGCATGGAGAAAGGATAGCGAGTCTGAGCACTTAAGTGACAGGATGAGTGTAATCTTGAAGAGAATCAAGGATGTACTTCAGCAGATGGTTATAGGAGAGTGTTCATACTCAGCTTACATGGGAGAGACAGTAGGAGACAGTGCGGATATGAGAGGAATGGATACCAAGAGGGCAGATGAGTGTGTGACAAAGAAGGAATGGGATGAGTTGGTTAAGCATGTGTATGCTTTGGCTACGACCCGGAGTCTGGGTGCTCCTGCCAAAGCATCCACATCTAAACCCATCATCATTGACTCTGGAGCAACACACCACATGATCAGTGACAAGAGACTAATCAGTGAGGTTAAAGCAGCAACAGGGAGTGTCATGATAGCCAATGGTACCAGGATCCCAATAGAAGGAGTGGGAAACCTCAAGCTGTTTGAGAAGAACTCCACTGCCTTCTACCTACCTCAGTTTACATCCAATCTAATCTCAGTTAAGAAGGCTACAGTTGATCTGGATTGTCAAGTGGTTTTCAGACCAAATGAAGTTGAGTTCCAGGATTTGAAGACTGGAAGGGTTATTGGCAGAGGAGACAGCAAGCATCAGCTCTATCATCTCCAAACAACTGAGGCGCCTAGTCCTGTGGAGTCTGTGTGTTTAAGCAGCACAACGGATAGGTGTGATAATCTCACATGGCATGCAAGGCTGGGACATCCTCATGCCAAGGCAATTGAACTGATTCTACCAAGTATGGCGTTCAATCACTTGGAGTGTGAAGCTTGTATACTTGGAAAGCACTGTAGGACTGTCTTCCCAACATCAGAAACCAGATATGAGAATTGCTTTGATCTGGTGCATTCAGACGTGTGGACAGCTCCCTGTATGTCTAGAGACAGCCATAAGTACTTTGTGACTTTCATTGATGAGAAGTCCAAGTACACATGGATCACCATGATTCCCTCCAAAGACAGAGTCCTAGAAGCCTTCATGAACTTCCAAGCATATGTTACTAATCAGTACAATGCCACTGTGAGGATTCTGAGGTCTGATAATGGAGGAGAATACACTAGCAATGCTTTCAAGAGTCATCTTGCAAAGCATGGGATTGTGCAACAAACTAGCTGTCCTTACACACCACAACAAAATGGGGTGGCTGAGAGGAAGAACAGACATTTGATGGAGGTTGCGAGATCAATCATGTTCCACATGAATGTCCCTAAGAGGTTTTGGAGTGATGCTGTTCAGACTGCTTGCTATCTCATCAATAGAGTGCCAACCCGTGTCTTGAAGAAACTGTCTCCCTTTGAAGTATTGAACAAGGCCAAGCCACACATTGATCATTTGAGAGTCTTTGGGTGCTTATGTTATGTGATGATTCCCGGAGAAAGAAGGAACAAGCTAGAAGCAAAGAGTACTAAAGCTATGTTCATTGGGTACTCAATCACTCAGAAAGGCTACAAATGTTATGATCCAATAACTAGGAGGGTTATGGTATCTAGAGAAGTGAAGTTTGTTGAGTCTAAAGGGTATTATGAGGAGAAGAAATGGGAAGACCTAGAGGATCTGTCCCGAGCTCCATCAGAGAAGGCAACAACATTGAGAGTGTTGTTGGAGAGGCTAGGGATAGGATTATCCCAAGATCAGGAACCAGGAAGAACCGGACCTTCTAATCAAACTGGAGAAGCTGGAGGAACAACCCCTCTTGATCATGAGAGGGGGAATGGATCTGAATCAGGGGAGCAGGAGCATAACCAAGAGGATTCAGGTCAGCATGATCAGGAGGAGACACAGGAAGTAGAGAGTGAAGCTCAGTCAGGTGGAAATGAGCAGGGAGAACCTACTGGTTTAAGAGAGGAAGCACAAGAGAATGTTCAGGCTGAAGAACAGGTTGAGACCTTGCGGAGGAGCACAAGGATAAGGAGGGATCCTTCCAACTGGGTAAACACGAGAGTGTACTACAATGCCCAGGCTGTGGAGCATCCCTCTCAAGCCGTGTGTTCCTTTGCAGAGTTTCCAGAAGAGCACATGGTGTTTATGTGTAACTTGGATGAGAATGAGATACCAAGATCTTATGAAGAAGCTATGAAGCACAAGGTTTGGAGAGATTCAGTAGGAGATGAAAGGGATGCAATGATCAGGAATGATACTTGGTATGAGAGTGAGTTACCTAAAGGGAAGAAGGCAGTTTCAAGCAGATGGATCTTCACCATCAAGTACCTTGCAAATGGGGAGATAGATAGGCGCAAGACTAGGCTGGTTGCAAGAGGATTTACACAGACTTATGGGGAAGATTACATTGATACTTTTGCACCAGTGGCCAAGCTTCACACAATTCGAATTGTGTTATCTATTGCAACAAACTTGGAGTGGGATTTGTGGCAAATGGATGTGAAGAATGCTTTCTTGCAAGGTGAACTTGAAGATGAAGTATACATGCATCCACCTCCTGGTCTTGAGCATCTAGTAAAGCCAGGGAATGTTTTGAGATTGAAGAAGGCTATATATGGGCTGAAGCAGTCTCCTAGAGCTTGGTACAGAAAGCTTAGTACAACTCTCAATGGGAGAGGGTTCAGGAAGTCTGAACTAGATCATACACTCTTCACACTGGTTGGACCATCAGGGATCATAGTGATTTTGGTGTATGTGGATGATTTGATTATCACAGGGAGTGATAAGGCTGGGATTAAAGCCACCAAAGAGTTTCTCAAGTCTGTGTTTGATATTAAAGACTTGGGAGAGATGAAGTATTTTTGGGGATTGAGATATGCAGATCTAAGGAGGGTTTGTTTATGTCTCAAAGGAAGTATACTATGGATATGCTGAAGGAGACTGATGTGCTTGGAGGGAAGATAGCTAAGACACCTCTTGAGGAAGGGTATAAGGTCTTGCGTGAGGGGGAGGTTGAAGAGAACCAGTTGTTTGAGGATGCTAAGCTGTATAGGAGGATGGTGGGTAAGCTGATCTACTTGACTATCACCAGACCTGATATATGCTTTGCTGTGAATCAAGTGAGCCAACATATGCAGGCGCCAAAGGTACATCACTGGAAGATGGTTGATAGGATACTGAGGTATTTGAGTGGCTCACATGGACAAGGAGTTTGGATGGGTTGCAATGGCAGTACAGAAGTGGTTGGGTATTGTGATGCTGATTGGGCAGGAGATAGAGTGGACAGGAGATCAACTACTGGGTATTGTACATTCATTGGAGGGAATCTGGTTACTTGGAAGAGTAAGAAGCAGAAGGTCATCTCCTGTTCAAGTGCTGAAGCTGAGTATAGAGCTATGTTGAAGCTTACAAATGAGTTGGTGTGGATCAAGGGGATCTTGAAGCACTTGGAGATCGAGCAGGCCACACCTATGACAATGCATTGTGACAATCAAGCAGCTATCCACATTGCCTCCAATTCAGTGTTTCATGAGAGAACAAAGCACATAGAGGTGGATTGTCATAAGGTGAGGCAGATGATCATCTTAGGAGTGATTCTGCCATGTTATACAAGAAGTGAAGATCAGCTTGCAGATGTGTTTACTAAGGCAGCGAGATTGAAGACAATGGAGTCCATACTGTCAAGGCTTGGACTCATTGATCTGACTCCTAGGAGCTGAGCCCCTTAACCATGGAGTCTCCACTCTTTTTCCCTCATCAAGGTTTTATCCCAATGGGTTTTACTTGGTGAGGTTTTTAACGAGGGAGGTCTTCATGGTTTCCAAGCTTGACTTGTTCTACATGGTCAAGCTTGAGGGGGAGTATTGAGATGAAGACCAAGGAGGCTGAGACAGTAACTTTAGAGTTTTACTGTGGTAACTTTATTTTAACCACAGTAACTACTTGGGGAAGTTATCTGATGGGATGAGAAGGTAACTTAGTGAAGAGAAGAGAGGAAACTCGACCAAAGAGGATAAGTGAGGTTAAGGAAGGATAAGGGATCACTTTGACAGCCTGTATGATGCTGGAAAGGAGAAGTTACCTTTATACTAGTGCAAGCATGTGAGAAAGCACAGCCAAGTGATTCAAAAGGAGTTCCAGCCTGTCCTTTGACTACACATGCTTAACCATTTCGAATTTCCTTGTTGCTCTCTCTATTAATACTTGTAAACCTCATCAGTTATTAATTAATGGAGTTTTGAGTCTCTCTCTCTTTATTCTCTCACTAGAATCTCTTAATCTCTTTAATCTTTTCATCTGATTATCCCTGATTGGTTGAATCATGCTCTAATACACAAAAGTGTATACTTACATCGCGATTCATCCTGGTTTGATTAGAATGACAAGAAGCTGTCATATTCCCAAACAGGAAAACTGGGATCACCTGATTTGAAAGTGGGATAGCTTCTTCATCCTAACTCCTATGAGATTTATTCAGCTTCCTGGTGATTCTCCACTACTTTATGTATCAAAATCAAGCTTCTTACATCGCGATTCATCCTGGTTTGATTAGAATGACAAAGAAGCTGTCATATTCCCAAACAGGAAAACTGGGATCACCTGATTTGAAAGTGGGATAGCTTCTTCATCCTAACTCCTATGAGATTTATTCAGCTTCCTGGTGATTCTCCACTACTTTATGTATCAAAATCAAGCTTCTTACATCGCGATTCATCCTGGTTTGATTAGAATGACAAAGAAGCTGTCATATTCCCAAACAGGAAAACTGGGATCACCTGATTTGAAAGTGGGATAGCTTCTTCATCCTAACTCCTATGAGATTTATTCAACTTCCTGGTGATTCTCCACTACTTTATGTATCAAAATCAAGCTTCTTACATCGCGATTCATCCTGGTTTGATTAGAATGACAAAGAAGCTGTCATATTCCCAAACAGGAAAACTGGGATCACCTGATTTGAAAGTGGGATAGCTTCTTCATCCTAACTCCTATGAGATTTATTCAGCTTCCTGGTGATTCTCCACTACTTTATGTATCAAAATCAAGCTTCTTACATCGCGATTCATCCTGGTTTGATTAGAATGACAAAGAAGCTGTCATATTCCCAAACAGGAAAACTGGGATCACCTGATTTGAAAGTGGGATAGCTTCTTCATCCTAACTCCTATGAGATTTATTCAACTTCCTGGTGATTCTCCACTACTTTATGTATCAAAATCAAGCTTCTTACATCGCGATTCATCCTGGTTTGATTAGAATGACAAAGAAGCTGTCATATTCCCAAACAGGAAAACTGGGATCACCTGATTTGAAAGTGGGATAGCTTCTTCATCCTAACTCCTATGAGATTTATTCAGCTTCCTGGTGATTCTCCACTACTTTATGTATCAAAATCAAGCTTCTTACATCGCGATTCATCCTGGTTTGATTAGAATGACAAAGAAGCTGTCATATTCCCAAACAGGAAAACTGGGATCACCTGATTTGAAAGTGGGATAGCTTCTTCATCCTAACTCCTATGAGATTTATTCAACTTCCTGGTGATTCTCCACTACTTTATGTATCAAAATCAAGCTTCTTACATCGCGATTCATCCTGGTTTGATTAGAATGACAAAGAAGCTGTCATATTCCCAAACAGGAAAACTGGGATCACCTGATTTGAAAGTGGGATAGCTTCTTCATCCTAACTCCTATGAGATTTATTCAGCTTCCTGGTGATTCTCCACTACTTTATGTATCAAAATCAAGCTTCTTACATCGCGATTCATCCTGGTTTGATTAGAATGACAAAGAAGCTGTCATATTCCCAAACAGGAAAACTGGGATCACCTGATTTGAAAGTGGGATAGCTTCTTCATCCTAACTCCTATGAGATTTATTCAGCTTCCTGGTGATTCTCCACTACTTTATGTATCAAAATCAAGCTTCTTACATCGCGATTCATCCTGGTTTGATTAGAATGACAAAGAAGCTGTCATATTCCCAAACAGGAAAACTGGGATCACCTGATTTGAAAGTGGGATAGCTTCTTCATCCTAACTCCTATGAGATTTATTCACTTCCTGGTGATTCTCCACTACTTTATGTATCAAAATCAAGCTTCTTACATCGCGATTCATCCTGGTTTGATTAGAATGACAAAGAAGCTGTCATATTCCCAAACAGGAAAACTGGGATCACCTGATTTGAAAGTGGGATAGCTTCTTCATCCTAACTCCTATGAGATTTATTCAGCTTCCTGGTGATTCTCCACTACTTTATGTATCAAAATCAAGCTTCTTACATCGCGATTCATCCTGGTTTGATTAGAATGACAAAGAAGCTGTCATATTCCCAAACAGGAAAACTGGGATCACCTGATTTGAAAGTGGGATAGCTTCTTCATCCTAACTCCTATGAGATTTATTCAGCTTCCTGGTGATTCTCCACTACTTTATGTATCAAAATCAAGCTTCTTACATCGCGATTCATCCTGGTTTGATTAGAATGACAAAGAAGCTGTCATATTCCCAAACAGGAAAACTGGGATCACCTGATTTGAAAGTGGGATAGCTTCTTCATCCTAACTCCTATGAGATTTATTCAACTTCCTGGTGATTCTCCACTACTTTATGTATCAAAATCAAGCTTCTTACATCGCGATTCATCCTGGTTTGATTAGAATGACAAAGAAGCTGTCATATTCCCAAACAGGAAAACTGGGATCACCTGATTTGAAAGTGGGATAGCTTCTTCATCCTAACTCCTATGAGATTTATTCACTTCCTGGTGATTCTCCACTACTTTATGTATCAAAATCAAGCTTCTTACATCGCGATTCATCCTGGTTTGATTAGAATGACAAAGAAGCTGTCATATTCCCAAACAGGAAAACTGGGATCACCTGATTTGAAAGTGGGATAGCTTCTTCATCCTAACTCCTATGAGATTTATTCAGCTTCCTGGTGATTCTCCACTACTTTATGTATCAAAATCAAGCTTCTTACATCGCGATTCATCCTGGTTTGATTAGAATGACAAAGAAGCTGTCATATTCCCAAACAGGAAAACTGGGATCACCTGATTTGAAAGTGGGATAGCTTCTTCATCCTAACTCCTATGAGATTTATTCAGCTTCCTGGTGATTCTCCACTACTTTATGTATCAAAATCAAGCTTCTTACATCGCGATTCATCCTGGTTTGATTAGAATGACAAAGAAGCTGTCATATTCCCAAACAGGAAAACTGGGATCACCTGATTTGAAAGTGGGATAGCTTCTTCATCCTAACTCCTATGAGATTTATTCAGCTTCCTGGTGATTCTCCACTACTTTATGTATCAAAATCAAGCTTCTTACATCGCGATTCATCCTGGTTTGATTAGAATGACAAAGAAGCTGTCATATTCCCAAACAGGAAAACTGGGATCACCTGATTTGAAAGTGGGATAGCTTCTTCATCCTAACTCCTATGAGATTTATTCAGCTTCCTGGTGATTCTCCACTACTTTATGTATCAAAATCAAGCTTCTTACATCGCGATTCATCCTGGTTTGATTAGAATGACAAAGAAGCTGTCATATTCCCAAACAGGAAAACTGGGATCACCTGATTTGAAAGTGGGATAGCTTCTTCATCCTAACTCCTATGAGATTTATTCAGCTTCCTGGTGATTCTCCACTACTTTATGTATCAAAATCAAGCTTCTTACATCGCGATTCATCCTGGTTTGATTAGAATGACAAAGAAGCTGTCATATTCCCAAACAGGAAAACTGGGATCACCTGATTTGAAAGTGGGATAGCTTCTTCATCCTAACTCCTATGAGATTTATTCAGCTTCCTGGTGATTCTCCACTACTTTATGTATCAAAATCAAGCTTCTTACATCGCGATTCATCCTGGTTTGATTAGAATGACAAAGAAGCTGTCATATTCCCAAACAGGAAAACTGGGATCACCTGATTTGAAAGTGGGATAGCTTCTTCATCCTAACTCCTATGAGATTTATTCAGCTTCCTGGTGATTCTCCACTACTTTATGTATCAAAATCAAGCTTCTTACATCGCGATTCATCCTGGTTTGATTAGAATGACAAAGAAGCTGTCATATTCCCAAACAGGAAAACTGGGATCACCTGATTTGAAAGTGGGATAGCTTCTTCATCCTAACTCCTATGAGATTTATTCAGCTTCCTGGTGATTCTCCACTACTTTATGTATCAAAATCAAGCTTCTTACATCGCGATTCATCCTGGTTTGATTAGAATGACAAAGAAGCTGTCATATTCCCAAACAGGAAAACTGGGATCACCTGATTTGAAAGTGGGATAGCTTCTTCATCCTAACTCCTATGAGATTTATTCACTTCCTGGTGATTCTCCACTACTTTATGTATCAAAATCAAGCTTCTTACATCGCGATTCATCCTGGTTTGATTAGAATGACAAAGAAGCTGTCATATTCCCAAACAGGAAAACTGGGATCACCTGATTTGAAAGTGGGATAGCTTCTTCATCCTAACTCCTATGAGATTTATTCAGCTTCCTGGTGATTCTCCACTACTTTATGTATCAAAATCAAGCTTCTTACATCGCGATTCATCCTGGTTTGATTAGAATGACAAAGAAGCTGTCATATTCCCAAACAGGAAAACTGGGATCACCTGATTTGAAAGTGGGATAGCTTCTTCATCCTAACTCCTATGAGATTTATTCAGCTTCCTGGTGATTCTCCACTACTTTATGTATCAAAATCAAGCTTCTTACATCGCGATTCATCCTGGTTTGATTAGAATGACAAAGAAGCTGTCATATTCCCAAACAGGAAAACTGGGATCACCTGATTTGAAAGTGGGATAGCTTCTTCATCCTAACTCCTATGAGATTTATTCAGCTTCCTGGTGATTCTCCACTACTTTATGTATCAAAATCAAGCTTCTTACATCGCGATTCATCCTGGTTTGATTAGAATGACAAAGAAGCTGTCATATTCCCAAACAGGAAAACTGGGATCACCTGATTTGAAAGTGGGATAGCTTCTTCATCCTAACTCCTATGAGATTTATTCAGCTTCCTGGTGATTCTCCACTACTTTATGTATCAAAATCAAGCTTCTTACATCGCGATTCATCCTGGTTTGATTAGAATGACAAAGAAGCTGTCATATTCCCAAACAGGAAAACTGGGATCACCTGATTTGAAAGTGGGATAGCTTCTTCATCCTAACTCCTATGAGATTTATTCAGCTTCCTGGTGATTCTCCACTACTTTATGTATCAAAATCAAGCTTCTTACATCGCGATTCATCCTGGTTTGATTAGAATGACAAAGAAGCTGTCATATTCCCAAACAGGAAAACTGGGATCACCTGATTTGAAAGTGGGATAGCTTCTTCATCCTAACTCCTATGAGATTTATTCAGCTTCCTGGTGATTCTCCACTACTTTATGTATCAAAATCAAGCTTCTTACATCGCGATTCATCCTGGTTTGATTAGAATGACAAAGAAGCTGTCATATTCCCAAACAGGAAAACTGGGATCACCTGATTTGAAAGTGGGATAGCTTCTTCATCCTAACTCCTATGAGATTTATTCAGCTTCCTGGTGATTCTCCACTACTTTATGTATCAAAATCAAGCTTCTTACATCGCGATTCATCCTGGTTTGATTAGAATGACAAAGAAGCTGTCATATTCCCAAACAGGAAAACTGGGATCACCTGATTTGAAAGTGGGATAGCTTCTTCATCCTAACTCCTATGAGATTTATTCAGCTTCCTGGTGATTCTCCACTACTTTATGTATCAAAATCAAGCTTCTTACATCGCGATTCATCCTGGTTTGATTAGAATGACAAAGAAGCTGTCATATTCCCAAACAGGAAAACTGGGATCACCTGATTTGAAAGTGGGATAGCTTCTTCATCCTAACTCCTATGAGATTTATTCAGCTTCCTGGTGATTCTCCACTACTTTATGTATCAAAATCAAGCTTCTTACATCGCGATTCATCCTGGTTTGATTAGAATGACAAAGAAGCTGTCATATTCCCAAACAGGAAAACTGGGATCACCTGATTTGAAAGTGGGATAGCTTCTTCATCCTAACTCCTATGAGATTTATTCAGCTTCCTGGTGATTCTCCACTACTTTATGTATCAAAATCAAGCTTCTTACATCGCGATTCATCCTGGTTTGATTAGAATGACAAAGAAGCTGTCATATTCCCAAACAGGAAAACTGGGATCACCTGATTTGAAAGTGGGATAGCTTCTTCATCCTAACTCCTATGAGATTTATTCAGCTTCCTGGTGATTCTCCACTACTTTATGTATCAAAATCAAGCTTCTTACATCGCGATTCATCCTGGTTTGATTAGAATGACAAAGAAGCTGTCATATTCCCAAACAGGAAAACTGGGATCACCTGATTTGAAAGTGGGATAGCTTCTTCATCCTAACTCCTATGAGATTTATTCAGCTTCCTGGTGATTCTCCACTACTTTATGTATCAAAATCAAGCTTCTTACATCGCGATTCATCCTGGTTTGATTAGAATGACAAAGAAGCTGTCATATTCCCAAACAGGAAAACTGGGATCACCTGATTTGAAAGTGGGATAGCTTCTTCATCCTAACTCCTATGAGATTTATTCAGCTTCCTGGTGATTCTCCACTACTTTATGTATCAAAATCAAGCTTCTTACATCGCGATTCATCCTGGTTTGATTAGAATGACAAAGAAGCTGTCATATTCCCAAACAGGAAAACTGGGATCACCTGATTTGAAAGTGGGATAGCTTCTTCATCCTAACTCCTATGAGATTTATTCAGCTTCCTGGTGATTCTCCACTACTTTATGTATCAAAATCAAGCTTCTTACATCGCGATTCATCCTGGTTTGATTAGAATGACAAAGAAGCTGTCATATTCCCAAACAGGAAAACTGGGATCACCTGATTTGAAAGTGGGATAGCTTCTTCATCCTAACTCCTATGAGATTTATTCACTTCCTGGTGATTCTCCACTACTTTATGTATCAAAATCAAGCTTCTTACATCGCGATTCATCCTGGTTTGATTAGAATGACAAAGAAGCTGTCATATTCCCAAACAGGAAAACTGGGATCACCTGATTTGAAAGTGGGATAGCTTCTTCATCCTAACTCCTATGAGATTTATTCAGCTTCCTGGTGATTCTCCACTACTTTATGTATCAAAATCAAGCTTCTTACATCGCGATTCATCCTGGTTTGATTAGAATGACAAAGAAGCTGTCATATTCCCAAACAGGAAAACTGGGATCACCTGATTTGAAAGTGGGATAGCTTCTTCATCCTAACTCCTATGAGATTTATTCAGCTTCCTGGTGATTCTCCACTACTTTATGTATCAAAATCAAGCTTCTTACATCGCGATTCATCCTGGTTTGATTAGAATGACAAAGAAGCTGTCATATTCCCAAACAGGAAAACTGGGATCACCTGATTTGAAAGTGGGATAGCTTCTTCATCCTAACTCCTATGAGATTTATTCAGCTTCCTGGTGATTCTCCACTACTTTATGTATCAAAATCAAGCTTCTTACATCGCGATTCATCCTGGTTTGATTAGAATGACAAAGAAGCTGTCATATTCCCAAACAGGAAAACTGGGATCACCTGATTTGAAAGTGGGATAGCTTCTTCATCCTAACTCCTATGAGATTTATTCAGCTTCCTGGTGATTCTCCACTACTTTATGTATCAAAATCAAGCTTCTTACATCGCGATTCATCCTGGTTTGATTAGAATGACAAAGAAGCTGTCATATTCCCAAACAGGAAAACTGGGATCACCTGATTTGAAAGTGGGATAGCTTCTTCATCCTAACTCCTATGAGATTTATTCAGCTTCCTGGTGATTCTCCACTACTTTATGTATCAAAATCAAGCTTCTTACATCGCGATTCATCCTGGTTTGATTAGAATGACAAAGAAGCTGTCATATTCCCAAACAGGAAAACTGGGATCACCTGATTTGAAAGTGGGATAGCTTCTTCATCCTAACTCCTATGAGATTTATTCAGCTTCCTGGTGATTCTCCACTACTTTATGTATCAAAATCAAGCTTCTTACATCGCGATTCATCCTGGTTTGATTAGAATGACAAAGAAGCTGTCATATTCCCAAACAGGAAAACTGGGATCACCTGATTTGAAAGTGGGATAGCTTCTTCATCCTAACTCCTATGAGATTTATTCAGCTTCCTGGTGATTCTCCACTACTTTATGTATCAAAATCAAGCTTCTTACATCGCGATTCATCCTGGTTTGATTAGAATGACAAAGAAGCTGTCATATTCCCAAACAGGAAAACTGGGATCACCTGATTTGAAAGTGGGATAGCTTCTTCATCCTAACTCCTATGAGATTTATTCAGCTTCCTGGTGATTCTCCACTACTTTATGTATCAAAATCAAGCTTCTTACATCGCGATTCATCCTGGTTTGATTAGAATGACAAAGAAGCTGTCATATTCCCAAACAGGAAAACTGGGATCACCTGATTTGAAAGTGGGATAGCTTCTTCATCCTAACTCCTATGAGATTTATTCAGCTTCCTGGTGATTCTCCACTACTTTATGTATCAAAATCAAGCTTCTTACATCGCGATTCATCCTGGTTTGATTAGAATGACAAAGAAGCTGTCATATTCCCAAACAGGAAAACTGGGATCACCTGATTTGAAAGTGGGATAGCTTCTTCATCCTAACTCCTATGAGATTTATTCAGCTTCCTGGTGATTCTCCACTACTTTATGTATCAAAATCAAGCTTCTTACATCGCGATTCATCCTGGTTTGATTAGAATGACAAAGAAGCTGTCATATTCCCAAACAGGAAAACTGGGATCACCTGATTTGAAAGTGGGATAGCTTCTTCATCCTAACTCCTATGAGATTTATTCAGCTTCCTGGTGATTCTCCACTACTTTATGTATCAAAATCAAGCTTCTTACATCGCGATTCATCCTGGTTTGATTAGAATGACAAAGAAGCTGTCATATTCCCAAACAGGAAAACTGGGATCACCTGATTTGAAAGTGGGATAGCTTCTTCATCCTAACTCCTATGAGATTTATTCAGCTTCCTGGTGATTCTCCACTACTTTATGTATCAAAATCAAGCTTCTTACATCGCGATTCATCCTGGTTTGATTAGAATGACAAAGAAGCTGTCATATTCCCAAACAGGAAAACTGGGATCACCTGATTTGAAAGTGGGATAGCTTCTTCATCCTAACTCCTATGAGATTTATTCAGCTTCCTGGTGATTCTCCACTACTTTATGTATCAAAATCAAGCTTCTTACATCGCGATTCATCCTGGTTTGATTAGAATGACAAAGAAGCTGTCATATTCCCAAACAGGAAAACTGGGATCACCTGATTTGAAAGTGGGATAGCTTCTTCATCCTAACTCCTATGAGATTTATTCAGCTTCCTGGTGATTCTCCACTACTTTATGTATCAAAATCAAGCTTCTTACATCGCGATTCATCCTGGTTTGATTAGAATGACAAAGAAGCTGTCATATTCCCAAACAGGAAAACTGGGATCACCTGATTTGAAAGTGGGATAGCTTCTTCATCCTAACTCCTATGAGATTTATTCAGCTTCCTGGTGATTCTCCACTACTTTATGTATCAAAATCAAGCTTCTTACATCGCGATTCATCCTGGTTTGATTAGAATGACAAAGAAGCTGTCATATTCCCAAACAGGAAAACTGGGATCACCTGATTTGAAAGTGGGATAGCTTCTTCATCCTAACTCCTATGAGATTTATTCACTTCCTGGTGATTCTCCACTACTTTATGTATCAAAATCAAGCTTCTTACATCGCGATTCATCCTGGTTTGATTAGAATGACAAAGAAGCTGTCATATTCCCAAACAGGAAAACTGGGATCACCTGATTTGAAAGTGGGATAGCTTCTTCATCCTAACTCCTATGAGATTTATTCAGCTTCCTGGTGATTCTCCACTACTTTATGTATCAAAATCAAGCTTCTTACATCGCGATTCATCCTGGTTTGATTAGAATGACAAAGAAGCTGTCATATTCCCAAACAGGAAAACTGGGATCACCTGATTTGAAAGTGGGATAGCTTCTTCATCCTAACTCCTATGAGATTTATTCAGCTTCCTGGTGATTCTCCACTACTTTATGTATCAAAATCAAGCTTCTTACATCGCGATTCATCCTGGTTTGATTAGAATGACAAAGAAGCTGTCATATTCCCAAACAGGAAAACTGGGATCACCTGATTTGAAAGTGGGATAGCTTCTTCATCCTAACTCCTATGAGATTTATTCACTTCCTGGTGATTCTCCACTACTTTATGTATCAAAATCAAGCTTCTTACATCGCGATTCATCCTGGTTTGATTAGAATGACAAAGAAGCTGTCATATTCCCAAACAGGAAAACTGGGATCACCTGATTTGAAAGTGGGATAGCTTCTTCATCCTAACTCCTATGAGATTTATTCAGCTTCCTGGTGATTCTCCACTACTTTATGTATCAAAATCAAGCTTCTTACATCGCGATTCATCCTGGTTTGATTAGAATGACAAAGAAGCTGTCATATTCCCAAACAGGAAAACTGGGATCACCTGATTTGAAAGTGGGATAGCTTCTTCATCCTAACTCCTATGAGATTTATTCAGCTTCCTGGTGATTCTCCACTACTTTATGTATCAAAATCAAGCTTCTTACATCGCGATTCATCCTGGTTTGATTAGAATGACAAAGAAGCTGTCATATTCCCAAACAGGAAAACTGGGATCACCTGATTTGAAAGTGGGATAGCTTCTTCATCCTAACTCCTATGAGATTTATTCAGCTTCCTGGTGATTCTCCACTACTTTATGTATCAAAATCAAGCTTCTTACATCGCGATTCATCCTGGTTTGATTAGAATGACAAAGAAGCTGTCATATTCCCAAACAGGAAAACTGGGATCACCTGATTTGAAAGTGGGATAGCTTCTTCATCCTAACTCCTATGAGATTTATTCAGCTTCCTGGTGATTCTCCACTACTTTATGTATCAAAATCAAGCTTCTTACATCGCGATTCATCCTGGTTTGATTAGAATGACAAAGAAGCTGTCATATTCCCAAACAGGAAAACTGGGATCACCTGATTTGAAAGTGGGATAGCTTCTTCATCCTAACTCCTATGAGATTTATTCAGCTTCCTGGTGATTCTCCACTACTTTATGTATCAAAATCAAGCTTCTTACATCGCGATTCATCCTGGTTTGATTAGAATGACAAAGAAGCTGTCATATTCCCAAACAGGAAAACTGGGATCACCTGATTTGAAAGTGGGATAGCTTCTTCATCCTAACTCCTATGAGATTTATTCAGCTTCCTGGTGATTCTCCACTACTTTATGTATCAAAATCAAGCTTCTTACATCGCGATTCATCCTGGTTTGATTAGAATGACAAAGAAGCTGTCATATTCCCAAACAGGAAAACTGGGATCACCTGATTTGAAAGTGGGATAGCTTCTTCATCCTAACTCCTATGAGATTTATTCAGCTTCCTGGTGATTCTCCACTACTTTATGTATCAAAATCAAGCTTCTTACATCGCGATTCATCCTGGTTTGATTAGAATGACAAAGAAGCTGTCATATTCCCAAACAGGAAAACTGGGATCACCTGATTTGAAAGTGGGATAGCTTCTTCATCCTAACTCCTATGAGATTTATTCAGCTTCCTGGTGATTCTCCACTACTTTATGTATCAAAATCAAGCTTCTTACATCGCGATTCATCCTGGTTTGATTAGAATGACAAAGAAGCTGTCATATTCCCAAACAGGAAAACTGGGATCACCTGATTTGAAAGTGGGATAGCTTCTTCATCCTAACTCCTATGAGATTTATTCAGCTTCCTGGTGATTCTCCACTACTTTATGTATCAAAATCAAGCTTCTTACATCGCGATTCATCCTGGTTTGATTAGAATGACAAAGAAGCTGTCATATTCCCAAACAGGAAAACTGGGATCACCTGATTTGAAAGTGGGATAGCTTCTTCATCCTAACTCCTATGAGATTTATTCAGCTTCCTGGTGATTCTCCACTACTTTATGTATCAAAATCAAGCTTCTTACATCGCGATTCATCCTGGTTTGATTAGAATGACAAAGAAGCTGTCATATTCCCAAACAGGAAAACTGGGATCACCTGATTTGAAAGTGGGATAGCTTCTTCATCCTAACTCCTATGAGATTTATTCAGCTTCCTGGTGATTCTCCACTACTTTATGTATCAAAATCAAGCTTCTTACATCGCGATTCATCCTGGTTTGATTAGAATGACAAAGAAGCTGTCATATTCCCAAACAGGAAAACTGGGATCACCTGATTTGAAAGTGGGATAGCTTCTTCATCCTAACTCCTATGAGATTTATTCAGCTTCCTGGTGATTCTCCACTACTTTATGTATCAAAATCAAGCTTCTTACATCGCGATTCATCCTGGTTTGATTAGAATGACAAAGAAGCTGTCATATTCCCAAACAGGAAAACTGGGATCACCTGATTTGAAAGTGGGATAGCTTCTTCATCCTAACTCCTATGAGATTTATTCAGCTTCCTGGTGATTCTCCACTACTTTATGTATCAAAATCAAGCTTCTTACATCGCGATTCATCCTGGTTTGATTAGAATGACAAAGAAGCTGTCATATTCCCAAACAGGAAAACTGGGATCACCTGATTTGAAAGTGGGATAGCTTCTTCATCCTAACTCCTATGAGATTTATTCAGCTTCCTGGTGATTCTCCACTACTTTATGTATCAAAATCAAGCTTCTTACATCGCGATTCATCCTGGTTTGATTAGAATGACAAAGAAGCTGTCATATTCCCAAACAGGAAAACTGGGATCACCTGATTTGAAAGTGGGATAGCTTCTTCATCCTAACTCCTATGAGATTTATTCAGCTTCCTGGTGATTCTCCACTACTTTATGTATCAAAATCAAGCTTCTTACATCGCGATTCATCCTGGTTTGATTAGAATGACAAAGAAGCTGTCATATTCCCAAACAGGAAAACTGGGATCACCTGATTTGAAAGTGGGATAGCTTCTTCATCCTAACTCCTATGAGATTTATTCAGCTTCCTGGTGATTCTCCACTACTTTATGTATCAAAATCAAGCTTCTTACATCGCGATTCATCCTGGTTTGATTAGAATGACAAAGAAGCTGTCATATTCCCAAACAGGAAAACTGGGATCACCTGATTTGAAAGTGGGATAGCTTCTTCATCCTAACTCCTATGAGATTTATTCAGCTTCCTGGTGATTCTCCACTACTTTATGTATCAAAATCAAGCTTCTTACATCGCGATTCATCCTGGTTTGATTAGAATGACAAAGAAGCTGTCATATTCCCAAACAGGAAAACTGGGATCACCTGATTTGAAAGTGGGATAGCTTCTTCATCCTAACTCCTATGAGATTTATTCAGCTTCCTGGTGATTCTCCACTACTTTATGTATCAAAATCAAGCTTCTTACATCGCGATTCATCCTGGTTTGATTAGAATGACAAAGAAGCTGTCATATTCCCAAACAGGAAAACTGGGATCACCTGATTTGAAAGTGGGATAGCTTCTTCATCCTAACTCCTATGAGATTTATTCAGCTTCCTGGTGATTCTCCACTACTTTATGTATCAAAATCAAGCTTCTTACATCGCGATTCATCCTGGTTTGATTAGAATGACAAAGAAGCTGTCATATTCCCAAACAGGAAAACTGGGATCACCTGATTTGAAAGTGGGATAGCTTCTTCATCCTAACTCCTATGAGATTTATTCACTTCCTGGTGATTCTCCACTACTTTATGTATCAAAATCAAGCTTCTTACATCGCGATTCATCCTGGTTTGATTAGAATGACAAAGAAGCTGTCATATTCCCAAACAGGAAAACTGGGATCACCTGATTTGAAAGTGGGATAGCTTCTTCATCCTAACTCCTATGAGATTTATTCAGCTTCCTGGTGATTCTCCACTACTTTATGTATCAAAATCAAGCTTCTTACATCGCGATTCATCCTGGTTTGATTAGAATGACAAAGAAGCTGTCATATTCCCAAACAGGAAAACTGGGATCACCTGATTTGAAAGTGGGATAGCTTCTTCATCCTAACTCCTATGAGATTTATTCAGCTTCCTGGTGATTCTCCACTACTTTATGTATCAAAATCAAGCTTCTTACATCGCGATTCATCCTGGTTTGATTAGAATGACAAAGAAGCTGTCATATTCCCAAACAGGAAAACTGGGATCACCTGATTTGAAAGTGGGATAGCTTCTTCATCCTAACTCCTATGAGATTTATTCAGCTTCCTGGTGATTCTCCACTACTTTATGTATCAAAATCAAGCTTCTTACATCGCGATTCATCCTGGTTTGATTAGAATGACAAAGAAGCTGTCATATTCCCAAACAGGAAAACTGGGATCACCTGATTTGAAAGTGGGATAGCTTCTTCATCCTAACTCCTATGAGATTTATTCAGCTTCCTGGTGATTCTCCACTACTTTATGTATCAAAATCAAGCTTCTTACATCGCGATTCATCCTGGTTTGATTAGAATGACAAAGAAGCTGTCATATTCCCAAACAGGAAAACTGGGATCACCTGATTTGAAAGTGGGATAGCTTCTTCATCCTAACTCCTATGAGATTTATTCAGCTTCCTGGTGATTCTCCACTACTTTATGTATCAAAATCAAGCTTCTTACATCGCGATTCATCCTGGTTTGATTAGAATGACAAAGAAGCTGTCATATTCCCAAACAGGAAAACTGGGATCACCTGATTTGAAAGTGGGATAGCTTCTTCATCCTAACTCCTATGAGATTTATTCAGCTTCCTGGTGATTCTCCACTACTTTATGTATCAAAATCAAGCTTCTTACATCGCGATTCATCCTGGTTTGATTAGAATGACAAAGAAGCTGTCATATTCCCAAACAGGAAAACTGGGATCACCTGATTTGAAAGTGGGATAGCTTCTTCATCCTAACTCCTATGAGATTTATTCACTTCCTGGTGATTCTCCACTACTTTATGTATCAAAATCAAGCTTCTTACATCGCGATTCATCCTGGTTTGATTAGAATGACAAAGAAGCTGTCATATTCCCAAACAGGAAAACTGGGATCACCTGATTTGAAAGTGGGATAGCTTCTTCATCCTAACTCCTATGAGATTTATTCAGCTTCCTGGTGATTCTCCACTACTTTATGTATCAAAATCAAGCTTCTTACATCGCGATTCATCCTGGTTTGATTAGAATGACAAAGAAGCTGTCATATTCCCAAACAGGAAAACTGGGATCACCTGATTTGAAAGTGGGATAGCTTCTTCATCCTAACTCCTATGAGATTTATTCAGCTTCCTGGTGATTCTCCACTACTTTATGTATCAAAATCAAGCTTCTTACATCGCGATTCATCCTGGTTTGATTAGAATGACAAAGAAGCTGTCATATTCCCAAACAGGAAAACTGGGATCACCTGATTTGAAAGTGGGATAGCTTCTTCATCCTAACTCCTATGAGATTTATTCAGCTTCCTGGTGATTCTCCACTACTTTATGTATCAAAATCAAGCTTCTTACATCGCGATTCATCCTGGTTTGATTAGAATGACAAAGAAGCTGTCATATTCCCAAACAGGAAAACTGGGATCACCTGATTTGAAAGTGGGATAGCTTCTTCATCCTAACTCCTATGAGATTTATTCAGCTTCCTGGTGATTCTCCACTACTTTATGTATCAAAATCAAGCTTCTTACATCGCGATTCATCCTGGTTTGATTAGAATGACAAAGAAGCTGTCATATTCCCAAACAGGAAAACTGGGATCACCTGATTTGAAAGTGGGATAGCTTCTTCATCCTAACTCCTATGAGATTTATTCAGCTTCCTGGTGATTCTCCACTACTTTATGTATCAAAATCAAGCTTCTTACATCGCGATTCATCCTGGTTTGATTAGAATGACAAAGAAGCTGTCATATTCCCAAACAGGAAAACTGGGATCACCTGATTTGAAAGTGGGATAGCTTCTTCATCCTAACTCCTATGAGATTTATTCAGCTTCCTGGTGATTCTCCACTACTTTATGTATCAAAATCAAGCTTCTTACATCGCGATTCATCCTGGTTTGATTAGAATGACAAAGAAGCTGTCATATTCCCAAACAGGAAAACTGGGATCACCTGATTTGAAAGTGGGATAGCTTCTTCATCCTAACTCCTATGAGATTTATTCAGCTTCCTGGTGATTCTCCACTACTTTATGTATCAAAATCAAGCTTCTTACATCGCGATTCATCCTGGTTTGATTAGAATGACAAAGAAGCTGTCATATTCCCAAACAGGAAAACTGGGATCACCTGATTTGAAAGTGGGATAGCTTCTTCATCCTAACTCCTATGAGATTTATTCAGCTTCCTGGTGATTCTCCACTACTTTATGTATCAAAATCAAGCTTCTTACATCGCGATTCATCCTGGTTTGATTAGAATGACAAAGAAGCTGTCATATTCCCAAACAGGAAAACTGGGATCACCTGATTTGAAAGTGGGATAGCTTCTTCATCCTAACTCCTATGAGATTTATTCAGCTTCCTGGTGATTCTCCACTACTTTATGTATCAAAATCAAGCTTCTTACATCGCGATTCATCCTGGTTTGATTAGAATGACAAAGAAGCTGTCATATTCCCAAACAGGAAAACTGGGATCACCTGATTTGAAAGTGGGATAGCTTCTTCATCCTAACTCCTATGAGATTTATTCAGCTTCCTGGTGATTCTCCACTACTTTATGTATCAAAATCAAGCTTCTTACATCGCGATTCATCCTGGTTTGATTAGAATGACAAAGAAGCTGTCATATTCCCAAACAGGAAAACTGGGATCACCTGATTTGAAAGTGGGATAGCTTCTTCATCCTAACTCCTATGAGATTTATTCAGCTTCCTGGTGATTCTCCACTACTTTATGTATCAAAATCAAGCTTCTTACATCGCGATTCATCCTGGTTTGATTAGAATGACAAAGAAGCTGTCATATTCCCAAACAGGAAACTGGGATCACCTGATTTGAAAGTGGGATAGCTTCTTCATCCTAACTCCTATGAGATTTATTCAGCTTCCTGGTGATTCTCCACTACTTTATGTATCAAAATCAAGCTTCTTACATCGCGATTCATCCTGGTTTGATTAGAATGACAAAGAAGCTGTCATATTCCCAAACAGGAAAACTGGGATCACCTGATTTGAAAGTGGGATAGCTTCTTCATCCTAACTCCTATGAGATTTATTCAGCTTCCTGGTGATTCTCCACTACTTTATGTATCAAAATCAAGCTTCTTACATCGCGATTCATCCTGGTTTGATTAGAATGACAAAGAAGCTGTCATATTCCCAAACAGGAAAACTGGGATCACCTGATTTGAAAGTGGGATAGCTTCTTCATCCTAACTCCTATGAGATTTATTCAGCTTCCTGGTGATTCTCCACTACTTTATGTATCAAAATCAAGCTTCTTACATCGCGATTCATCCTGGTTTGATTAGAATGACAAAGAAGCTGTCATATTCCCAAACAGGAAAACTGGGATCACCTGATTTGAAAGTGGGATAGCTTCTTCATCCTAACTCCTATGAGATTTATTCAGCTTCCTGGTGATTCTCCACTACTTTATGTATCAAAATCAAGCTTCTTACATCGCGATTCATCCTGGTTTGATTAGAATGACAAAGAAGCTGTCATATTCCCAAACAGGAAAACTGGGATCACCTGATTTGAAAGTGGGATAGCTTCTTCATCCTAACTCCTATGAGATTTATTCAGCTTCCTGGTGATTCTCCACTACTTTATGTATCAAAATCAAGCTTCTTACATCGCGATTCATCCTGGTTTGATTAGAATGACAAAGAAGCTGTCATATTCCCAAACAGGAAAACTGGGATCACCTGATTTGAAAGTGGGATAGCTTCTTCATCCTAACTCCTATGAGATTTATTCAGCTTCCTGGTGATTCTCCACTACTTTATGTATCAAAATCAAGCTTCTTACATCGCGATTCATCCTGGTTTGATTAGAATGACAAAGAAGCTGTCATATTCCCAAACAGGAAAACTGGGATCACCTGATTTGAAAGTGGGATAGCTTCTTCATCCTAACTCCTATGAGATTTATTCAGCTTCCTGGTGATTCTCCACTACTTTATGTATCAAAATCAAGCTTCTTACATCGCGATTCATCCTGGTTTGATTAGAATGACAAAGAAGCTGTCATATTCCCAAACAGGAAAACTGGGATCACCTGATTTGAAAGTGGGATAGCTTCTTCATCCTAACTCCTATGAGATTTATTCAGCTTCCTGGTGATTCTCCACTACTTTATGTATCAAAATCAAGCTTCTTACATCGCGATTCATCCTGGTTTGATTAGAATGACAAAGAAGCTGTCATATTCCCAAACAGGAAAACTGGGATCACCTGATTTGAAAGTGGGATAGCTTCTTCATCCTAACTCCTATGAGATTTATTCACTTCCTGGTGATTCTCCACTACTTTATGTATCAAAATCAAGCTTCTTACATCGCGATTCATCCTGGTTTGATTAGAATGACAAAGAAGCTGTCATATTCCCAAACAGGAAAACTGGGATCACCTGATTTGAAAGTGGGATAGCTTCTTCATCCTAACTCCTATGAGATTTATTCAGCTTCCTGGTGATTCTCCACTACTTTATGTATCAAAATCAAGCTTCTTACATCGCGATTCATCCTGGTTTGATTAGAATGACAAAGAAGCTGTCATATTCCCAAACAGGAAAACTGGGATCACCTGATTTGAAAGTGGGATAGCTTCTTCATCCTAACTCCTATGAGATTTATTCAGCTTCCTGGTGATTCTCCACTACTTTATGTATCAAAATCAAGCTTCTTACATCGCGATTCATCCTGGTTTGATTAGAATGACAAAGAAGCTGTCATATTCCCAAACAGGAAAACTGGGATCACCTGATTTGAAAGTGGGATAGCTTCTTCATCCTAACTCCTATGAGATTTATTCAGCTTCCTGGTGATTCTCCACTACTTTATGTATCAAAATCAAGCTTCTTACATCGCGATTCATCCTGGTTTGATTAGAATGACAAAGAAGCTGTCATATTCCCAAACAGGAAAACTGGGATCACCTGATTTGAAAGTGGGATAGCTTCTTCATCCTAACTCCTATGAGATTTATTCAGCTTCCTGGTGATTCTCCACTACTTTATGTATCAAAATCAAGCTTCTTACATCGCGATTCATCCTGGTTTGATTAGAATGACAAAGAAGCTGTCATATTCCCAAACAGGAAAACTGGGATCACCTGATTTGAAAGTGGGATAGCTTCTTCATCCTAACTCCTATGAGATTTATTCGACTTCCTGGTGATTCTCCACTACTTTATGTATCAAAATCAAGCTTCTTACATCGCGATTCATCCTGGTTTGATTAGAATGACAAAGAAGCTGTCATATTCCCAAACAGGAAAACTGGGATCACCTGATTTGAAAGTGGGATAGCTTCTTCATCCTAACTCCTATGAGATTTATTCAGCTTCCTGGTGATTCTCCACTACTTTATGTATCAAAATCAAGCTTCTTACATCGCGATTCATCCTGGTTTGATTAGAATGACAAAGAAGCTGTCATATTCCCAAACAGGAAAACTGGGATCACCTGATTTGAAAGTGGGATAGCTTCTTCATCCTAACTCCTATGAGATTTATTCAGCTTCCTGGTGATTCTCCACTACTTTATGTATCAAAATCAAGCTTCTTACATCGCGATTCATCCTGGTTTGATTAGAATGACAAAGAAGCTGTCATATTCCCAAACAGGAAAACTGGGATCACCTGATTTGAAAGTGGGATAGCTTCTTCATCCTAACTCCTATGAGATTTATTCAGCTTCCTGGTGATTCTCCACTACTTTATGTATCAAAATCAAGCTTCTTACATCGCGATTCATCCTGGTTTGATTAGAATGACAAAGAAGCTGTCATATTCCCAAACAGGAAAACTGGGATCACCTGATTTGAAAGTGGGATAGCTTCTTCATCCTAACTCCTATGAGATTTATTCAGCTTCCTGGTGATTCTCCACTACTTTATGTATCAAAATCAAGCTTCTTACATCGCGATTCATCCTGGTTTGATTAGAATGACAAAGAAGCTGTCATATTCCCAAACAGGAAAACTGGGATCACCTGATTTGAAAGTGGGATAGCTTCTTCATCCTAACTCCTATGAGATTTATTCAGCTTCCTGGTGATTCTCCACTACTTTATGTATCAAAATCAAGCTTCTTACATCGCGATTCATCCTGGTTTGATTAGAATGACAAAGAAGCTGTCATATTCCCAAACAGGAAAACTGGGATCACCTGATTTGAAAGTGGGATAGCTTCTTCATCCTAACTCCTATGAGATTTATTCAGCTTCCTCTACTGTATCAAAATCAAGCTGTCCCTAGATTGCTTCTCTGGATAGTATGGGATAGATCCTTGCTAGAACGAATCAAAGACTCAAGCTCTACAAGGTTGTGGATCGATTGGTGACACAAGAGGCTGCGGAAAGGCTCCTTGATACTCCTAAGTGACTAGATCGGATATGACACACCGAGATAGACACTCTTGGGTTGCTGGATACTACACACCAACAAGAACACTCAACAACTCGCGGACAAGCAGTAGAGAGAACAAAGAAAGGTTTTGATAAAAGATAATTGATTATTGATAAGGGGTTCAAAGTACACTTATATAAGAGAAGTTGGAACAGACTCCAAGCTTCTCGAAAACTATCAAGAGAGTAAAGCACACGCTCTCTTGGAAATAGAAACAAAAGACAAGTTTGAAAACATGAAATGAAAGACATAATATAACATAAGGTTGATCCGGGATAAGGTTGGATCGAGATCATCAACTAAGGGTTTTGAGAAGCAAATCTATGGCCTCGTTAAAAACCTATCTTTGGAAAACCCATTGGGACAAAACCAAAGATAGGGAAAAAGAGCACACATAGTTTGCTTGCTTAGTTGATGATCAGCTTGATGGTGAAGTTGCTTGAATGGTGATAAGTGTGTCTTGGTTGATCAAGCTTCTACCAAGACATTCCTCTTGCTTCCATGACCTCTTAACCAATCCTCCAATAACTTGCGTGAGCTTCCTTGATCTTGATCGAGTCATAGGTCCTTTAGGCAAGGCTAGATCATCTCCATCAGTCGGCTTATCCAGATCCTCATCATCTCCATTAGATAGTTGGTCCATGATCACATCATCCCCTCCCTCTTGAAAAGGATTTGACCTCAAATCTGGCTCATCTGCAACAAAAGGGATCAAGTCAGTAACATTGAAGCTATCACTTATGTCGTACTTACCTTGCAGATCAAGTTTGTAGGCATTGTCATTGATCCTCTTGGTGACTTCAAAAGGGCCATCAATCCTCGGCATTAGCTTAGACTTCCTCTCTTTTGGAAACCTTTCTTTCCTCAAGTGAACCCATACTTGATCTCCAACTTCAAAGATCATCTCACGCCTTCCCTTGTTGGCTTGTTTGGCGTATTGCTTAGTTTTCTCTTCTATATTGCGCTTAGCTTGCTCATGAATCTGCTGAACCATCTCAGCTTTCTTTTTCCCATCCATACTAACCCTTTCACACTCAGGTAAAGGTATTAGATCCAAAGGTGAGATGGGATTGAACCCATAAACAATTTCAAACGGAGAAAACTTAGAAGCAGAATGCATAGCATGATTGTATGCAAATTCACAATGAGGTAAATAATCTTCCCATGATTTCAAGTTCTTTTTGATGAATGCACGCAGGAGAGTACCTAAGGTTCTATTAACTACTTCAGTCTGCCCATCAGTTTGTGGATGACAAGTAGTAGAAAACAATAGCTTAGTTCCTAGTTTAGACCACAATGTTTTCCAAAAGTAGCTAAGGAATTTAGTATCTCTATCTGAAACTATAGTCCTAGGCATTCCATGCAAACGTACCACTTCTTTAAAGAACAAATTTGCTACATGTAATGCATCATCAGTCTTATTGCAAGCTATGAAATGTGCCATTTTAGAGAATCTATCAACAACCACAAAGATAGAATCCTTTCCAGTCCTAGTTCTAGGCAAACCCATAACAAAATCCATAGATATATCATTCCAAGGATGGTAGGAATAGGTAAAGGAGTATACAAACCGTGAGGTTGAACTTTAGACTTTGCAAGCTTGCAAGTTGTGCACCTTCCACAGATTCTCTCCACATCTCTTTTCATATGCGGCCAATAGAAGTGATCCTGCAAAACTTTAAGAGTTTTTGCTATACCAAAATGACCCATCAAGCTTCCTCCATGGGATTCTCTGACAAATAGATCTCTCAAAGAGCAATTAGGCACACATAAACGATTGTCATAGAATAAGAATCCATCATGCCTAAAATAATGTCCTGAAGCATACTTAGCACATGATTTATAAGCTTCTTGAAAGTCAGGATCAGATTCATACATTTCTTTAATCTGCTCAAAGCCTAGCAACTTAGCATCAAGAGTAGTTAAGAGGACATACCTTCGGGATAGTGCATCAGCAACTATATTCTCCTTACCTTGTTTGTATTTGATCACATACGGGAAGGTTTCAATGAATTCTACCCATCTAGCATGTCTCTTGCTGAGCTTACTTTGTCCTTTAAGATACTTGAGAGATTCATGGTCGGTGTGAATGACAAACTCCTTTGGCCAGAGATAATGCTGCCAAGTCTGTAGAGCTCTCACCAAGGCGTAGAGTTCTTTGTCATAAGTGGCATAGTTGAGAGTAGCTCCACTGAGTTTCTCACTGAAGTAAGCAATAGGTCTTTTATCCTGCATCAACACAGCACCAATTCCAATTCCTGAGGCATCACATTCTATTTCAAATGTTTTAGAAAAATCAGGAAGTATGAGAAGAGGAGATTGAGTAAGCTTCTCTTTAAGGAGTTGGAATGCGGCTTCCTGAGCTTCTCCCCACTTGAATCCTACATCCTTCTTGATTATCTCAGTTAGGGGAGCTGCTAGAGTGCTGAAATCCTTCACAAAGCGCCTATAGAAACCTGCCAGTCCATGAAAACTCCTTACTTCTCCCACTGTAGTTGGACTCGGCCACTCTTGTATTGCTTTGATCTTTTCCTGATCCACTTTTACACCATCTGCACTTACAACAAAACCTAGAAAGACCAAGTTATCTGTGCAAAAAGTGCACTTCTTTAGATTGGCATATAGCTTTTCCTTTCTCAAAACATCCAAAACAGCCCTAAGATGTTCTATATGATCTTCTAAGCATTTGCTGTAAACTAAGATATCATCAAAGTACACAACAACAAAGATGCCTATGAAAGACCTAAGAATATGATTCATCAATCTCATGAATGTACTAGGCGCATTGGTTAATCCAAATGGCATAACTAACCATTCATACAAGCCATGTTTAGTTTTAAATGCAGTTTTCCACTCATCTCCTTCTTTCATCCTAATCTGATGATATCCACTTTTCAAGTCTATCTTAGAAAAGATGCAAGAACCATGCAATTCATCAAGCATATCATCTAATCTAGGAATAGGGTGGCGATACTTCACTGTTATGTTGTTGATTGCTCTACAATCAACACACATGCGCCAGCTCCCATCTTTCTTTGGCACAAGGAGCACTGGAACTGCACAAGGACTCAAACTTTCTCGGATATGACCCTTCTCCATCAGCTCCTCTACTTGTTTCTGCAGTTCTTTGGTTTCAACTGGATTGGTCCTGTATGCTGGACGGTTGGGCAGTGTAGAACCAGGTACAAAGTCTATTTGGTGCTCAATCCCACGCACTGGAGGCAATCCAATGGGGCTATCTTCTGGAAACACATCTGCATATTCCTGTAAAAGAGAAACTAGTTCACTCGGATGATCCGGTGTGTGATCAGTAATGGTTAGAAGAGTCTCTTTAAACATAAGCAAGATAATAGAATTTTGAGAGTAGAGAATTCTTTTGATATCTCCCTGTTTGGCATAGAGGCTGTGATGCTTGTCATGATCAGGTTTGAGATCAATCTCTTTCGCTTTCTTTTTCTGAAGCTGGATTTGATCTTCATGAACCTCTTTAGGAGACAAAGGCACCAGCACAGTCTTCTTTCCGTTGAATTCAAAAGAATGTTTGTTGGTGAAGCCATCATGATTCACACGTCTATCATACTGCCAGGGTCTTCCAAGGAGTATATGACTGGCTTCCATTGGCAACACATCACACAAGACTCATCTTCATATCTACCAATGGCTATAGGAACCAGTACTTGAGTAGAAACTTTCATCTCGCCCTCCTCATTGAGCCACTGCAATCTGTAGGGTCTTGGGTGTTTCTGAATTTTCAAACCCAATTTCTTCACCATAGTCTCACTGGCTACATTGACACAACTTCCTCCATCAATAATGAGACTGCACACCTTTCCCTGAACCATACACCTTGTGTAGAATAGATTCTCTCGCTGCTCAAACTCTCCATTCTTGGCTTGCACGTTCAAGAGCCTTCTTGTCACCAACAATCTTCCTTTCACGGGTTCTACTTCACTTTCTTCTTCAGACTCCTCATGATCAGAACCAAACTTCTCTTCCTCTGATTCATACTCTCCATTCTCAAGAAGAATCATAATCTTTTTGTTGGTGCACTCATTAGCATAATGCCCACGCCCTTGACATTTGAAGCACTTAACATCTCTAGTTCTTGAACTAGTAATTTCAGCTTTGCCTTTGTCTTTGCTGTATATGCTGCTCGGCTTAGTCTCTTCTTTCTGCTGAGGCTTGCTATCCTTCAGATAGGATGTTTTCTCTTCTTTAGAGTGGTGGAACTTAGACGATCCATAGCTGCGTGAGTTACCCTTCCTCTTGAGCTGCTGCTCCACTAGAATAGCTTTGTGCAACATCTCTTCTATTTCCACATAGTGTTGCATCTCCACATTGTCTTGTATCTCACGGTTAAGCCCTCCAAGAAACCTTGCCATAGTGGCTTCTCTATCCTCCAAGATACTAGCTCTCAACATCAGCAACTCCATGTCTTGATAGTATTCTTCAACAGTTCGTGTTCCTTGGGTAAGTCTTCGCAGCTTTTGATGTAGGTCGCGGTGATAGTGACTTGGAACAAACCGTTTGCGCATGAGTGACTTCATCTCGTGCCATGAATCAACCGGATTCTCTTGGTTAAGCCGTCTAGTAGTTACAAGTTGATCCCACCAACTCAACGCATAATCATAGAATTCAGTTGCTGCAATCTTGATCCTTTGGGCATTGGAGTAGTGTTGGCAATTGAAGACAAGCTCGATCTTCTTTTCCCATTCCAAGTAGGCATCTGGATCCACCTTGCCATGGAAGGGTGGAATCTTAAGCTTAAGTCCTGAAAGCTTGTCTTTGCGTGACCCCCTTCCATCATGTTCACGCCTTGATCTTCCTCTGCTCAGTTCAGAAGAAGAACTACTGCGCTCAGTTGGGTTGTGCTCAGTTCTATTGCGCGAGTAGTAGTTGTCGGTCTCTTGTGAACCCGCATGCTCTTGCCGTACTGGAGTAGGCCGGTTCCTTCTAGACTCATTGCTATGTCCCTGGCCAGTAGCTTGCCTCAACTCTTGTCTCATCTCCTCACGTAATTCCTTCATGCTAGCCTTAAGCATATCAGCCATAGTAGAGATCATGGTCTGATTCATTTGCTCGGTCATTTGATCTCTCAGCATCTTGTTCTTTCTTACTAGCTCGGCTTCTTCTTCTGATTCTTTCCCCATTGGTACCTAGAATCAAAAACAACACTCAACCAGTAAATAGTTCCAATAAACTGATCGTAATCAGTAGATGATTAAGAGATTTTAAACTGAAAAATACTGGCGGTAAAAGAAAACTTGATTATCAAGCAAAGGAGGATTCAAATCGACAACTTGAAAATCACAATAGAAACGCGATCAGGGTAGGTTTGTTAATCAGATTTCGACGACACACAAGTAGATCTAGTTGTTATAGGTGATTTAAACAGATCACACGATCAATTAGATTCAAACAAAAGATCAAATCTAGAATATGAATCGATAACAATCGGATCTAAAAGAGCGAAACCTATACACTTTTGTGTATTAGAGCATGATTCAACTAATCCAGGATAATCAGATGAAAAGATTAAAGAGATTAAGAGATTTTAGTGAGAGAATAGAGAGAGACTCAAAACTCCATTAGATTGATTAATGAGAGAGTTTACAACACATATAGATTAGGGATACATCAATTCGTCCAGGTTCACTCTAGCTAGGATAGAAAGCATGTGTAGTCAAAGATGCTTGATTTAAACTAGCCAATAAGGTTCCTCACATGCTTGGGCATCTTGCTTTAGCTTTCCAGCTGGTGCCAGCCTGTCTAAAGCTCTCTAGCCTTGACCAGACCTTATCCAAACTCCTCCTTGCTTATTCAGACTCATCCTGGCGTGATTCACTCTTCACATAGATGCAAGGTAACTTCCCAAGTCTTTTAACTCAGTTACCACAGTAACAATAAAGTTACTGTGGTAAATCTCCAAGTTACTGCCTGCTCCAAATCCCTTCCTCTATCCATGTATCCACTCTCCATCTCCTCATCTCAACACTCCCCCTCAAGCTTGACCATGTAGAACAAGTCAAGCTTGGAAACCATGAAGACCTCCCTCATTAAAAACCTCACCAAGGAAAACCCAATGGGATAAAACCTTGATGAGGGAAAAAGAGTGGAGACTCCATGGTTAAGGGGCTCAGCTCCTAGGAGTAAGATCAATGAGTCCAAGTCTTGATAGTATGGACTCCATTGTCTTTACTCTCGCTGCCTTAGTAAACACATCTGCAAGCTGATCTTCACTTCTTGTATAACATGGCAATATCACTCCAAGTATAATCATCTGCCTCACCTTGTGACAATCAACTTCTATATGCTTCGTCCTCTCATGAAAGACTGAGTTAGAAGCAATGTGGATAGCTGCTTGATTGTCACAATGCATTGTCATAGGAGTACTCTGCTCAATCTCCAAATGCTTCAAGATCCCCTTGATCCACACCAACTCGTTTGTCAGCTTCAACATGGCTCTATACTCAGCTTCAGCACTTGAACAGGAGATAACCTTCTGCTTCTTACTCTTCCAAGTGACCAAGTTCCCTCCAATGAATGTACAATACCCAGTAGTTGATCTCCTGTCCACTCTATCTCCTGCCCAATCAGCATCACAATATCCAACCACTTCTGTACTGCCATTACAACCCATCCAAACTCCTTGACCAGACGTGCCACTCAAATACCTCAGTATCCTATCAACCATCTTCCAATGATGAACCTTTGGTGCCTGCATATGCTGGCTCACTTGATTCACTGCAAAGCATATATCAGGTCTTGTAATCGTCAAGTAGATCAGCTTTCCAACCATCCTCCTATACAGCTTAGCATCCTCAAACAACTGGTTCTCTTCAACCTCCCCCTCACGCAAGACCTTATACCCCTCCTCAAGAGGTGTCTTAGCTATCTTTCCTCCAAGCACATCAGCTTCCTTTAGCATATCCATTGCATACTTCCTTTGAGACATGAACAAACCCTCCTTTGATCTGCATATCTCAATCCCCAAGAAATACTTCATCTCTCCCAAGTCTTTGATATCAAATACTGACCTGAGAAACTCTTTAGTGGCTTTAATCCCAGCCTTATCACTCCCTGTGATAATCAAATCATCCACATACACTAGAATCACAATGATCCCTGATGGCCCGACCAGTGTGAAGAGTGTGTGATCTAGTTCAGACTTCCTGAACCCTCTCCCATTGAGTGTTGTACTCAGCTTCCTGTACCAGGCTCTAGGAGACTGCTTCAACCCATATATAGCTTTCTTCAATCTCAAAAC
This sequence comes from Brassica napus, assembly GCF_020379485.1. NCBI lineage: Eukaryota > Viridiplantae > Streptophyta > Magnoliopsida > Brassicales > Brassicaceae > Brassica > Brassica napus. The sequence goes on from NW_026014930.1 coordinate 98,205, forward strand.
ATTTCCTGGCTTTACTAGATGCTCAAGACCAGGAGGAGGAAGCATATATACCTCATCTTCTAGCTCACCTTGCAGGAAAGCATTCTTCACATCCATCTGCCACAAATCCCACTCCAAGTTTGTTGCAATGGATAACACAATTCGAATTGTGTGAAGCTTGGCCACTGGTGCAAAAGTATCAATGTAATCTTCTCCATAAGTCTGTGTAAATCCTCTTGCAACCAGCCTGGTCTTGTGCCTATCTATCTCCCCATTTGCAAGATATTTAATGGTGAAGATCCATCTGCTTGAAACTGCCTTCTTCCCTCTAGGTAATTCACTCTCATACCAAGTGTCATTCCTGATCATTGCATCCCTTTCATCTCCTACTGAATCTCTCCAAACCTTGTGCTTCATAGCTTCTTCATAAGATCTTGGTATCTCATTCTCATCCAAGTTACACATAAACACCATGTGCTCTTCTGGAAACTCAGCAAAGGAACACATGGCTTGAGAGGGATGCTCCACAGCCTGGGCATTGTAGTACACTCTCGTGTTTACCCAGTTGGAAGGATCCCTCCTTATCCTTGTGCTCCTCCGCAAGGTCTCAACCTGTTCTTCAGCCTGAACATTCTCTTGTGCTTCCTCTCTTAAACCAGTAGGTTCTCCCTGCTCATTTCCAGCAGGTTCTCCCTGCTCATTTCCACCTGACTGAGCTCCACTCTCTACTTCCTGTGTCTCCTCCTGATCATGCTGACCTGAATCCTCTTGGTTATGCTCCTGCTCCCCTGATTCAGATCCATTCCCCCTCTCATGATCAAGAGGAGTTGTTCCTCCAGCTTCTCCAGCTTGATTAGTAGGTCCTGTTCTTCCTGGTTCCTGATCTTGGGATAATCCTATCCCTAGCCTCTCCAACAACACCCTCAATGTTGTTGCCTTCTCTGATGGAGCTCGGGACAGATCCTCTAGGTCTTCCCATTTCTTCTCCTCATAATACCCTTTAGACTCAACAAACTTCACTTCTCTAGATACCATAACCCTCCTAGTTATTGGATCATAACATTTGTAGCCTTTCTGAGTGATTGAGTACCCAATGAACATAGCTTTAGTACTCTTTGCTTCTAGCTTGTTCCTTCTTTCTCCGGGACTCATCACATAACATAAGCACCCAAAGACTCTCAAATGATCAATGTGTGGCTTGGTCTTGTTCAATACTTCAAAGGGAGACAGTTTCTTCAAGACACGGGTTGGCACTCTATTGATGAGATAGCAAGCAGTCTGAACAGCATCACTCCAAAACCTCTTAGGGACATTCATGTGGAACATGATTGATCTCGCAACCTCCATCAAATGTCTGTTCTTCCTCTCTGCCACCCCATTTTGTTGTGGTGTGTAAGGACAGCTAGTTTGTTGCACAATCCCATGCTTTGCAAGATGACTCTTGAAAGCATTACTAGTGTATTCTCCTCCATTATCAGACCTCAGAATCTTCACAGTGGCATTGTACTGATTAGTAACATATGCTTGGAAGTTCATGAAGGCTTCTAGGACTCTGTCTTTGGAGGGAATCATGGTGATCCATGTGTACTTTGACTTCTCATCAATGAAAGTCACAAAGTACTTATGGCTGTCTCTAGACATGCAGGGAGCTGTCCACACGTCTGAATGCACCAGATCAAAGCAATTCTCATATCTGGTTTCTGATGTTGGGAAGACAGTCCTACAGTGCTTTCCAAGTATACACGCTTCACACTCCAAGTGATTGAACGCCATACTTGGTAGAATCAGTTCAATTGCCTTGGCATGAGGATGTCCCAGCCTTGCATGCCATGTGAGATTATCACACCTATCCGTTGTGCTGCTTAAACACACAGACTCCACAGGACTAGGCGCCTCAGTTGTTTGGAGATGATAGAGCTGATGCTTGCTGTCTCCTCTGCCAATAACCCTTCCAGTCTTCAAATCCTGGAACTCAACTTCATTTGGTCTGAAAACCACTTGACAATCCAGATCAACTGTAGCCTTCTTAACTGAGATTAGATTGGATGTAAACTGAGGTAGGTAGAAGGCAGTAGAGTTCTTCTCAAACAGCTTGAGGTTTCCCACTCCTTCTATTGGGATCCTGGTACCATTGGCTATCATGACACTCCCTGTTGCTGCTTTAACCTCACTGATTAGTCTCTTGTCACTGATCATGTGGTGTGTTGCTCCAGAGTCAATGATGATGGGTTTAGATGTGGATGCTTTGGCAGGAGCACCCAGACTCCGGGTCGTAGCCAAAGCATACACATGCTTAACCAACTCATCCCATTCCTTCTTTGTCACACACTCATCTGCCCTCTTGGTATCCATTCCTCTCATATCCGCACTGTCTCCTACTGTTTCTCCCATGTAAGCTGAGTATGAACACTCTCCTATAACCATCTGCTGAAGTACATCCTTGATTCTCTTCAAGATTACACTCATCCTGCCACTTAAGTGCTCAGACTCGCTATCCTTTCTCCATACCCTTCTCTTCATTAACCACTCCTTAGAAAGTTTTCTCAACCTTCCCCTCTTACAGCTTGTACCTCCCTTCCATCTTTCTGGCTTCCTGTTCATTTCCCACACATCACAAGTATATTTAACAAGCTCACATACCTCTTCCATAAGGAAGCTGAAGATCACATCTTGCTTCCTCCTTTCTTGACTACATCTCGGATTTGATGTGTGTGTCTTCACCACATCTAGCTCTGACCACACTTCTCTCAGCCTTCCCACAAGCTGATAACACTCATCCTTTCCTTGTCTCAAGCCGCGGATCACCCCTCTGTCCTCAATGACTCTCACAAGCTTGGACTTGCCTAAAGTTGCTTCAATCTCACTCTTTGTAGTGTTTCCTTGAACAACTTCATTTCCCAGCTTCAGACCTCTTGTCTGACCTTCTTCAGTAGCCATTTCCATGAAAGGTTTCCCCTTTCCATGACTACTCCATAACCCACAGCTTTCCAAAGCTCTTTTAGCCCACCTTGACCACTCGCCAAGCCTCTCCTCTTCAGTCTTCACAGTTGACTCAGGTCTGTGCTCCATTTCCATGTTGAGATGATTTGGATTCACCAGAACCTCTCACGCCACCAAGATAATGAAACCCAGGAGTTAAGAACACCAAGAACACTCAAGAACACTCAATAACTTTAAGGAAAAAGGAATCACACTCTCCCACTTTGCGCAACCTGGCTCTGATACCATATACACTTTTGTGTATTAGAGCATGATTCAACTAATCCAGGATAATCAGATGAAAAGATTAAAGAGATTAAGAGATTTTAGTGAGAGAATAGAGAGAGACTCAAAACTCCATTAGATTGATTAATGAGAGAGTTTACAACACATATAGATTAGGGATACATCAATTCGTCCAGGTTCACTCTAGCTAGGATAGAAAGCATGTGTAGTCAAAGATGCTTGATTTAAACTAGCCAATAAGGTTCCTCACATGCTTGGGCATCTTGCTTTAGCTTTCCAGCTGGTGCCAGCCTGTCTAAAGCTCTCTAGCCTTGACCAGACCTTATCCAAACTCCTCCTTGCTTATTCAGACTCATCCTGGCGTGATTCACTCTTCACATAGATGCAAGGTAACTTCCCAAGTCTTTTAACTCAGTTACCACAGTAACAATAAAGTTACTGTGGTAAATCTCCAAGTTACTGCCTGCTCCAAATCCCTTCCTCTATCCATGTATCCACTCTCCATCTCCTCATCTCAACACTCCCCCTCAAGCTTGACCATGTAGAACAAGTCAAGCTTGGAAACCATGAAGACCTCCCTCATTAAAAACCTCACCAAGGAAAACCCAATGGGATAAAACCTTGATGAGGGAAAAAGAGTGGAGACTCCATGGTTAAGGGGCTCAGCTCCTAGGAGTAAGATCAATGAGTCCAAGTCTTGATAGTATGGACTCCATTGTCTTTACTCTCGCTGCCTTAGTAAACACATCTGCAAGCTGATCTTCACTTCTTGTATAACATGGCAATATCACTCCAAGTATAATCATCTGCCTCACCTTGTGACAATCAACTTCTATATGCTTCGTCCTCTCATGAAAGACTGAGTTAGAAGCAATGTGGATAGCTGCTTGATTGTCACAATGCATTGTCATAGGAGTACTCTGCTCAATCTCCAAATGCTTCAAGATCCCCTTGATCCACACCAACTCGTTTGTCAGCTTCAACATGGCTCTATACTCAGCTTCAGCACTTGAACAGGAGATAACCTTCTGCTTCTTACTCTTCCAAGTGACCAAGTTCCCTCCAATGAATGTACAATACCCAGTAGTTGATCTCCTGTCCACTCTATCTCCTGCCCAATCAGCATCACAATATCCAACCACTTCTGTACTGCCATTACAACCCATCCAAACTCCTTGACCAGACGTGCCACTCAAATACCTCAGTATCCTATCAACCATCTTCCAATGATGAACCTTTGGTGCCTGCATATGCTGGCTCACTTGATTCACTGCAAAGCATATATCAGGTCTTGTAATCGTCAAGTAGATCAGCTTTCCAACCATCCTCCTATACAGCTTAGCATCCTCAAACAACTGGTTCTCTTCAACCTCCCCCTCACGCAAGACCTTATACCCCTCCTCAAGAGGTGTCTTAGCTATCTTTCCTCCAAGCACATCAGCTTCCTTTAGCATATCCATTGCATACTTCCTTTGAGACATGAACAAACCCTCCTTTGATCTGCATATCTCAATCCCCAAGAAATACTTCATCTCTCCCAAGTCTTTGATATCAAATACTGACCTGAGAAACTCTTTAGTGGCTTTAATCCCAGCCTTATCACTCCCTGTGATAATCAAATCATCCACATACACTAGAATCACAATGATCCCTGATGGCCCGACCAGTGTGAAGAGTGTGTGATCTAGTTCAGACTTCCTGAACCCTCTCCCATTGAGTGTTGTACTCAGCTTCCTGTACCAGGCTCTAGGAGACTGCTTCAACCCATATATAGCTTTCTTCAATCTCAAAACATTTCCTGGCTTTACTAGATGCTCAAGACCAGGAGGAGGAAGCATATATACCTCATCTTCTAGCTCACCTTGCAGGAAAGCATTCTTCACATCCATCTGCCACAAATCCCACTCCAAGTTTGTTGCAATGGATAACACAATTCGAATTGTGTGAAGCTTGGCCACTGGTGCAAAAGTATCAATGTAATCTTCTCCATAAGTCTGTGTAAATCCTCTTGCAACCAGCCTGGTCTTGTGCCTATCTATCTCCCCATTTGCAAGATATTTAATGGTGAAGATCCATCTGCTTGAAACTGCCTTCTTCCCTCTAGGTAATTCACTCTCATACCAAGTGTCATTCCTGATCATTGCATCCCTTTCATCTCCTACTGAATCTCTCCAAACCTTGTGCTTCATAGCTTCTTCATAAGATCTTGGTATCTCATTCTCATCCAAGTTACACATAAACACCATGTGCTCTTCTGGAAACTCAGCAAAGGAACACATGGCTTGAGAGGGATGCTCCACAGCCTGGGCATTGTAGTACACTCTCGTGTTTACCCAGTTGGAAGGATCCCTCCTTATCCTTGTGCTCCTCCGCAAGGTCTCAACCTGTTCTTCAGCCTGAACATTCTCTTGTGCTTCCTCTCTTAAACCAGTAGGTTCTCCCTGCTCATTTCCAGCAGGTTCTCCCTGCTCATTTCCACCTGACTGAGCTCCACTCTCTACTTCCTGTGTCTCCTCCTGATCATGCTGACCTGAATCCTCTTGGTTATGCTCCTGCTCCCCTGATTCAGATCCATTCCCCCTCTCATGATCAAGAGGAGTTGTTCCTCCAGCTTCTCCAGCTTGATTAGTAGGTCCTGTTCTTCCTGGTTCCTGATCTTGGGATAATCCTATCCCTAGCCTCTCCAACAACACCCTCAATGTTGTTGCCTTCTCTGATGGAGCTCGGGACAGATCCTCTAGGTCTTCCCATTTCTTCTCCTCATAATACCCTTTAGACTCAACAAACTTCACTTCTCTAGATACCATAACCCTCCTAGTTATTGGATCATAACATTTGTAGCCTTTCTGAGTGATTGAGTACCCAATGAACATAGCTTTAGTACTCTTTGCTTCTAGCTTGTTCCTTCTTTCTCCGGGAATCATCACATAACATAAGCACCCAAAGACTCTCAAATGATCAATGTGTGGCTTGGTCTTGTTCAATACTTCAAAGGGAGACAGTTTCTTCAAGACACGGGTTGGCACTCTATTGATGAGATAGCAAGCAGTCTGAACAGCATCACTCCAAAACCTCTTAGGGACATTCATGTGGAACATGATTGATCTCGCAACCTCCATCAAATGTCTGTTCTTCCTCTCAGCCACCCCATTTTGTTGTGGTGTGTAAGGACAGCTAGTTTGTTGCACAATCCCATGCTTTGCAAGATGACTCTTGAAAGCATTGCTAGTGTATTCTCCTCCATTATCAGACCTCAGAATCTTCACAGTGGCATTGTACTGATTAGTAACATATGCTTGGAAGTTCATGAAGGCTTCTAGGACTCTGTCTTTGGAGGGAATCATGGTGATCCATGTGTACTTTGACTTCTCATCAATGAAAGTCACAAAGTACTTATGGCTGTCTCTAGACATACAGGGAGCTGTCCACACGTCTGAATGCACCAGATCAAAGCAATTCTCATATCTGGTTTCTGATGTTGGGAAGACAGTCCTACAGTGCTTTCCAAGTATACAAGCTTCACACTCCAAGTGATTGAACGCCATACTTGGTAGAATCAGTTCAATTGCCTTGGCATGAGGATGTCCCAGCCTTGCATGCCATGTGAGATTATCACACCTATCCGTTGTGCTGCTTAAACACACAGACTCCACAGGACTAGGCGCCTCAGTTGTTTGGAGATGATAGAGCTGATGCTTGCTGTCTCCTCTGCCAATAACCCTTCCAGTCTTCAAATCCTGGAACTCAACTTCATTTGGTCTGAAAACCACTTGACAATCCAGATCAACTGTAGCCTTCTTAACTGAGATTAGATTGGATGTAAACTGAGGTAGGTAGAAGGCAGTGGAGTTCTTCTCAAACAGCTTGAGGTTTCCCACTCCTTCTATTGGGATCCTGGTACCATTGGCTATCATGACACTCCCTGTTGCTGCTTTAACCTCACTGATTAGTCTCTTGTCACTGATCATGTGGTGTGTTGCTCCAGAGTCAATGATGATGGGTTTAGATGTGGATGCTTTGGCAGGAGCACCCAGACTCCGGGTCGTAGCCAAAGCATACACATGCTTAACCAACTCATCCCATTCCTTCTTTGTCACACACTCATCTGCCCTCTTGGTATCCATTCCTCTCATATCCGCACTGTCTCCTACTGTTTCTCCCATGTAAGCTGAGTATGAACACTCTCCTATAACCATCTGCTGAAGTACATCCTTGATTCTCTTCAAGATTACACTCATCCTGCCACTTAAGTGCTCAGACTCGCTATCCTTTCTCCATACCCTTCTCTTCATTAACCACTCCTTAGAAAGTTTTCTCAACCTTCCCCTCTTACAGCTTGTACCTCCCTTCCATCTTTCTGGCTTCCTGTTCATTTCCCACACATCACAAGTATATTTAACAAGCTCACATACCTCTTCCATAAGGAAGCTGAAGATCACATCTTGCTTCCTCCTTTCTTGACTACATCTCGGATTTGATGTGTGTGTCTTCACCACATCTAGCTCTGACCACACTTCTCTCAGCCTTCCCACAAGCTGATAACACTCATCCTTTCCTTGTCTCAAGCCGCGGATCACCCCTCTGTCCTCAACGACTCTCACAAGCTTGGACTTGCCTAAAGTTGCTTCAATCTCACTCTTTGTAGTGTTTCCTTGAACAACTTCATTTCCCAGCTTCAGACCTCTTGTCTGACCTTCTTCAGTAGCCATTTCCATGAAAGGTTTCCCCTTTCCATGACTACTCCATAACCCACAGCTTTCCAAAGCTCTTTTAGCCCACCTTGACCACTCGCCATGCCTCTCCTCTTCAGTCTTCACAGTTGACTCAGGTCTGTGCTCCATTTCCATGTTGAGATGATTTGGATTCACCAGAACCTCTCACGCCACCAAGATAATGAAACCCAGAAGTTAAGAACACCAAGAACACTCAAGAACACTCAATAATTTTAAGAAAAAGGAATCACACTCTCCCACTTTGCGCAACCTGGCTCTGATACCATATACACTTTTGTGTATTAGAGCATGATTCAACTAATCCAGGATAATCAGATGAAAAGATTAAAGAGATTAAGAGATTTTAGTGAGAGAATAGAGAGAGACTCAAAACTCCATTAGATTGATTAATGAGAGAGTTTACAACACATATAGATTAGGGATACATCAATTCGTCCAGGTTCACTCTAGCTAGGATAAGAAGCATGTGTAGTCAAAGATGCTTGATTTAAACTAGCCAATAAGGTTCCTCACATGCTTGGGCATCTTGCTTTAGCTTTCCAGCTGGTGCCAGCCTGTCTAAAGCTCTCTAGCCTTGACCAGACCTTATCCAAACTCCTCCTTGCTTATTCAGACTCCTCCTGGCGTGATTCACTCTTCACATAGATGCAAGGTAACTTCCCAAGTCTTTTAACTCAGTTACCACAGTAACAATAAAGTTACTGTGGTAAATCTCCAAGTTACTGCCTGCTCCAAATCCCTTCCTCTATCCATGTATCCACTCTTCATCTCCTCATCTCAACAGAAGCTGTCCTATTCCCAAACTGGGAAACTGGAATCACCTAATTAGAAAGTGGGATAACTTCTTCATCCCAAATCCTATGAGATTTATTCAACTTCCTGGTGTTTCTCCACCATTTTATATATCCAAATCAAGCTTCTTACAAGGTGATTCATCCTGGTTTGATTGGAACGACGAAGAAGCTGTCCTATTCCCAAACTGGGAAACTGGAATCACCTGATTAGAAAGTGGGATAACTTCTTCATCCCAACTCCTATGAGATTTATTCAACTTCCTGGTGATTCTCCAACACTTTATGTATCCAAATCAAGCTTCTTACAAAGTGATTCATCCTGGTTCGATTGGAACGACGAAGAAGCTGTCCTATTCCCAAACTGGGAAACTGGAATCACCTGATTAGAAAGTGGGATAACTTCTTCATCCCAACTCCTATGAGATTTATTCAACTTCCTGGTGATTCTCCAACACTTTATGTATCCAAATCAAGCTTCTTACAAAGTGATTCATCCTGGTTTGATTGGAACGACGAAGAAGCTGTCCTATTCCCAAACTGGGAAACTGGAATCACCTGATTAGAAAGTGGGATAACTTCTTCATCCCAACTCCTATGAGATTTATTCAACTTCCTGGTGTTTCTCCAACACTTTATGTATCCAAATCAAGCTTCTTACAAAGTGATTCATCCTGGTTTGATTGGAACGACGAAGAAGCTGTCCTATTCCCAAACTGGGAAACTGGAATCACCTGATTAGAAAGTGGGATAACTTCTTCATCCCAACTCCTATGAGATTTATTCAACTTCCTGGTGATTCTCCAACACTTTATGTATCCAAATCAAGCTTCTTACAAAGTGATTCATCCTGGTTTGATTGGAACGACGAAGAAGCTGTCCTATTCCCAAACTGGGAAACTGGAATCACCTGATTAGAAAGTGGGATAACTTCTTCATCCCAACTCCTATGAGATTTATTCAACTTCCTGGTGATTCTCCACCACTTTATGTATCCAAATCAAGCTTCTTACAAAGTGATTCATCCTGGTTTGATTGGAACGACGAAGAAGCTGTCCTATTCCCAAACTGGGAAACTGGAATCACCTGATTAGAAAGTGGGATAACTTCTTCATCCCAACTCCTATGAGATTTATTCAACTTCCTGGTGATTCTCCAACACTTTATGTATCCAAATCAAGCTTCTTACAAAGTGATTCATCCTGGTTTGATTGGAACGACGAAGAAGCTGTCCTATTCCCAAACTGGGAAACTGGAATCACCTGATTAGAAAGTGGGATAACTTCTTCATCCCAACTCCTATGAGATTTATTCAACTTCCTGGTGATTCTCCAACACTTTATGTATCCAAATCAAGCTTCTTACAAAGTGATTCATCCTGGTTTGATTGGAACGAAGAAGAAGCTGTCCTATTCCCAAACTGGGAAACTGGAATCACCTGATTAGAAAGTGGGATAACTTCTTCATCCCAACTCCTATGAGATTTATTCAACTTCCTGGTGTTTCTCCACCACTTTATGTATCCAAATCAAGCTTCTTACAAAGTGATTCATCCTGGTTTATTGGAACGACGAAGAAGCTGTCCTATTCCCAAACTGGGAAACTGGAATCACCTGATTAGAAATGGGATAACTTCTTCATCCCAACTCCTATGAGATTTATTCAACTTCCTGGTGATTCTCCAACACTTTATGTATCCAAATCAAGCTTCTTACAAAGTGATTCATCCTGGTTTGATTGGAACGACGAAGAAGCTGTCCTATTCCCAAACTGGGAAACTGGAATCACCTGATTAGAAAGTGGGATAACTTCTTCATCCCAACTCCTATGAGATTTATTCAACTTCCTGGTGTTTCTCCACCATTTATGTATCCAAATCAAGCTTCTTACAAAGTGATTCATCCTGGTTTGATTGGAACGACGAAGAAGCTGTCCTATTCCCAAACTGGGAAACTGGAATCACCTTATTAGAAATTGGAAAACTTCTTCATCCCAACTCCTATGAGATTTATTCAACTTCCTGGTGATTCTCCAACACTTTATGTATCCAAATCAAGCTTCTTACAAAGTGATTCATCCTGGTTTGATTGGAACGACGAAAAAGCTGTCCTATTCCCAAACTGGGAAACTGGAATCACCTGATTAGAAAGTGGGATAACTTCTTCATCCCAACTCCTATGAGATTTATTCAACTTCCTGGTGATTCTCCAACACTTTATGTATCCAAATCAAGCTTCTTACAAAGTGATTCATCCTGGTTTGATTGGAACGACGAAGAAGCTGTCCTATTCCCAAACTGGGAAACTGGAATCACCTGATTAGAAAGTGGGATAACTTCTTCATCCCAACTCCTATGAGATTTATTCAACTTCCTGGTGATTCTCCAACACTTTATGTATCCAAATCAAGCTTCTTACAAAGTGATTCATCCTGGTTTGATTGGAACGAAGAAGAAGCTGTCCTATTCCCAAACTGGGAAACTGGAATCACCTGATTAGAAAGTGGGATAACTTCTTCATCCCAACTCCTATGAGATTTATTCAACTTCCTGGTGTTTCTCCACCATTTTATGTATCCAAATCAAGCTTCTTACAAAGTGATTCATCCTGGTTTGATTGGAACGACGAAGAAGCTGTCCTATTCCCAAACTGGGAAACTGGAATCACCTGATTAGAAATGGGATAACTTCTTCATCCCAACTCCTATGAGATTTATTCAACTTCCTGGTGATTCTCCAACACTTTATGTATCCAAATCAAGCTTCTTACAAAGTGATTCATCCTGGTTTGATTGGAACGACGAAGAAGCTGTCCTATTCCCAAACTGGGAAACTGGAATCACCTGATTAGAAAGTGGGATAACTTCTTCATCCCAACTCCTATGAGATTTATTCAACTTCCTGGTGATTCTCCAACACTTTATATATCCAAATCAAGCTTCTTACAAAGTGATTCATCCTGGTTTGATTGGAACGACGAAGAAGCTGTCCTATTCCCAAACTGGGAAACTGGAATCACCTGATTAGAAAGTGGGATAACTTCTTCATCCCAACTCCTATGAGATTTATTCAACTTCCTGGTGTTTCTCCACCATTTTATGTATCCAAATCAAGCTTCTGACAAAGTGATTCATCCTGGTTTAATTGGAACGACGAAGAAGCTGTCCTATTCCCAAACTGGGAAACTGGAATCACCTGATTAGAAAGTGGGATAACTTCTTCATCCCAACTCCTATGAGATTTATTCAACTTCCTGGTGATTCTCCAACATTTTATGTATCCAAATCAAGCTTCTTACAAAGTGATTCATCCTGGTTTGATTGGAACGACGAAGAAGCTGTCCTATTCCCAAACTGGGAAACTGGAATCACCTGATTAGAAAGTGGGATAACTTCTTCATCCCAACTCCTATGAGATTTATTCAACTTCCTGGTGATTCTCCAACACTTTATGTATCCAAATCAAGCTTCTTACAAAGTGATTCATCCTGGTTTGATTGGAACGACGAAGAAGCTGTCCTATTCCCAAACTGGGAAACTGGAATCACCTGATTAGAAAGTGGGATAACTTCTTCATCCCAACTCCTATGAGATTTATTCAACTTCCTGGTGATTCTCCAACACTTTATGTATCCAAATCAAGCTTCTTACAAAGTGATTCATCCTGGTTTGATTGGAACGAAGAAGAAGCTGTCCTATTCCCAAACTGGGAAACTGGAATCACCTGATTAGAAAGTGGGATAACTTCTTCATCCCAACTCCTATGAGATTTATTCAACTTCCTGGTGATTCTCCAACACTTTATGTATCCAAATCAAGCTTCTTACAAAGTGATTCATCCTGGTTTGATTGGAACGACGAAGAAGCTGTCCTATTCCCAAACTGGGAAACTGGAATCACCTGATTAGAAAGTGGGATAACTTCTTCATCCCAACTCCTATGAGATTTATTCAACTTCCTGGTGTTTCTCCACCATTTTATGTATCCAAATCAAGCTTCTTACAAAGTGATTCATCCTGGTTTGATTGGAACGACGAAGAAGCTGTCCTATTCCCAAACTGGGAAACTGGAATCACCTGATTAGAAATGGGATAACTTCTTCATCCCAACTCCTATGAGATTTATTCAACTTCCTGGTGATTCTCCAACACTTTATGTATCCAAATCAAGCTTCTTACAAAGTGATTCATCCTGGTTTGATTGGAACGACGAAAAGCTGTCCTATTCCCAAACTGGGAAACTGGAATCACCTGATTAGAAAGTGGGATAACTTCTTCATCCCAACTCCTATGAGATTTATTCAACTTCCTGGTGATTCTCCAACACTTTATGTATCCAAATCAAGCTTCTTACAAAGTGATTCATCCTGGTTTGATTGGAACGACGAAGAAGCTGTCCTATTCCCAAACTGGGAAACTGGAATCACCTGATTAGAAAGTGGGATAACTTCTTCATCCCAACTCCTATGAGATTTATTCAACTTCCTGGTGATTCTCCAACACTTTATGTATCCAAATCAAGCTTCTTACAAAGTGATTCATCCTGGTTTGATTGGAACGACGAAGAAGCTGTCCTATTCCCAAACTGGGAAACTGGAATCACCTGATTAGAAAGTGGGATAACTTCTTCATCCCAACTCCTATGAGATTTATTCAACTTCCTGGTGTTTCTCCACCATTTTATGTATCCAAATCAAGCTTCTTACAAGTGATTCATCCTGGTTTGATTGGAACGACGAAGAAGCTGTCCTATTCCCAAACTGGGAAACTGGAATCACCTGATTAGAAATCGGGATAACTTCTTCATCCCAACTCCTATGAGATTTATTCAACTTCCTGGTGATTCTCCAACACTTTATGTATCCAAATCAAGCTTCTTACAAAGTGATTCATCCTGGTTTGATTGGAACGACGAAGAAGCTGTCCTATTCCCAAACTGGGAAACTGGAATCACCTGATTAGAAAGTGGGATAACTTCTTCATCCCAACTCCTATGAGATTTATTCAACTTCCTGGTGATTCTCCAACACTTTATATATCCAAATCAAGCTTCTTACAAAGTGATTCATCCTGGTTTGATTGGAACGAAGAAGAAGCTGTCCTATTCCCACACTGGGAAACTGGAATCACCTGATTAGAAAGTGGGATAACTTTGTTAAGAAGAGAGCCTTATGGTATGAAGAGGAGACCTTAGGAAGTGTAGAAGCATTAGAGAGGAAGATAGAAGCATCTTGTACGGACTGTACGGATAGGGCAAAGGGTACGGACGATCAGGCCGTACCATCATGCGCGGTTAAGGGGTTACTCAGCTCAGGTAAAAGTAAACCAGCTAGAGTTACTTTACCTTAAGGCTGAGCTTGATCCGAACGTTGAGAGGATAAGGAGGAACGCGTCTGACAGTCTGGCAAGAGCTGGAAAGGTAAAGGCATATTCAAAGATGCCTTACACATGTGGAGACTCTCATTGGAAGGATTCAAATGCGCCCTTAGCTGTATCTTGACTTCACATGCTTTCTCCTTTATGCAGTCTAAACCCTAGTGTCTTAAGCTTCATATATAAGTGTAAACTCTCTCTGATTAATCAATTAATGCGAATCATGTTACTCTCTCTCTAGTCTCTCTCTTGTTCATCATGGTTCATACATAAATCTCTCCATTTCTTTCACAATCTCTCCTAAACTTCTCTTAATCTCTTACCAAATCTCTCTTAATCTCTCAATACCTATTCTACTCTCTAATCTCATATGGTATCAGAGCCAGGTTGGCTTTGGTATTGAGAGACCCTTGTTCCTTTCTTTACATTTGCGAGTTTGTTCTTGTGTGATAAAGAAGAGGAGATGGAGACGACCAACTTTAGCAAACTGGTGACGGTTCCGGTTGCACTGAAGGGAGGCTCGAACTACTTGATGTGGTCCCAGTTGGTGAGGACTACCATTGGAAGGCTAGGGCTGTGGAACCACATCACAGATGATGGTCCGGAGCCAGTGGCCAAAGAAGATGAAGAAGAAGGCGACGGGAAGACTCTTGCGGTAGCTGAAGCAAAGAGATGGGTCCAAGAGGATTTGATGGTGCTGTCTGTGCTCCATGCCTCTCTGGAGCTCCCCATACTTGAAGCTTACGTGCACTTTGAGACTCCTAAGCGCCTTTGGGACATGCTCCATAAGAGGTATGGAAACAAGTCCAACATAAGTCGGGTGTTTGATCTGAAGCAAACCATCAGTGTCTTGAGGCAAGATGGAGAAGATCTCACCAAGCACATGGGGAAGTTTGGAGCTTTGTGGTCCGAACTTGAGAGTCTTAGACCCAACACTACTGATGAGGAATCGCTCATTGAGAGGAGAGAGCAAGATCAGGTGTTTGGGCTATTGATGACTCTAGATGAAAGCTACCAGGATGTGATCAAGCATATCCTGAGATCACCAACTCTCCCATCCATGGAGGAGGTATGCGCACAACTTCAGAAGGAGGAAGGCTCTCTTGGGTTGTTTGGAGGCAAGAAGGGGATGTCCACGGCTCATAAAGCAGAAGAGGCACAAGCAAACAAGGCAGCGTACCGTGGAGATGGAAGGAAGTATGAGAAGTATGAGGGAAGCTGTGAGCATTGCAAGCGGCAGGGGCATAAGAAGAGTCAGTGCTGGATCCTACATCCACACCTCAGGCCTAGCAAGTTCAACAAGGATAGAGAAGCTAAGGCTCACCTTTCTGCTGAAGCAAGTGGTGCCGGCTCATCAGGGGCTAGTCCAAATGTCAAGGCGGGTGAAAGTGAAGGCAGAGCTCTAACTTCTCAGGAGGTGATCACCAAGGCTGACTTTGAGGCTTTCATCCGAGCCCTCAAGGAGTCTGGTAAAATGCTAGGCAACACTCTTGGATACTCATACTCTGCTCATACATTACCTAGTATCTCTGATAAACTGCTAGACATGTTTAAAATCTCATGTACTGCCACTGCTCATACTAGCATAACTGATAGATTGTTAGGAGTAGTCAAGAGCCTGAAAGCTGAAAATGAAACATCTAGAACCAATACTGCTAGGAGCTTGCATAAACCATTGATAATTGATTCTGGTGCATCTCATCACATGATTAGTGATAACAATCTGATAAAAGACATAGAACCTGCCCTTGGACATGTTATGATTGCAAATGGAGATAGAATTCCCATTAGGGGCATTGGTAAACTGAACTTGTTTAATAAGGAGTCAAAAGCCTTTTACATGCCTGAGTTCACCTCTAATCTTTTATCAGTTAAGAAATGCACTACTGATCTTCAATGCAATGTTATTTTCAGTCCTAATGATGTTAAGTTTCAGGATATTAAGAGCAGTAAGTTGATTGGGCAAGGAGCTACCAAGGGGGATCTTTACATGATTGAAGACCTTGCACCTATTTCTAGTTCTTGTTTCTCGTTTAGTTCTGTTTCTTCCTTAAGTACTGATGCTCTGTGGCATGCTAGGCTAGGACATCCACATGTTAGGGCTTTAAGCATTATGTTACCAGGTGTCATGTTTAAAAATAATGATTGTGAGGCATGTATTTTGGGCAAACATTGTAAGACTGTTTTTCAGAGATCATCTACTCTTTATGCAAACTGCTTTGATTTAATTCACTCTGATGTTTGGACGGCACCTTGCTTATCTAGGGATGATTACAAGTATTATGTCACATTCATTGATGAAAAATCCAAATACACCTGGTTAACATTGATTAAAACTAAAGATAGGGTCCTTGATGCATTTAAAAATTTTCAAGCCTATGTGACTAACCAATATCATGCCAAGATTAAGATTTTCAGGTCTGATAATGGTGGGGAGTATACTGGGCATGCATTTCGTGATCACCTTGCTCAGCATGGGATTCTTCACCAGACTAGCTGCCCATACACTCCACAGCAGAATGGAGTTGCGGAAAGGAAGAACAGACATCTCATGGAGGTGTCCCGGTCCATGATGTTCCACAAAGGGGTTCCCAAGAGGTATTGGAGTGATGCTGTGATGACTGCGTGCTATCTCATCAACAGGATACCAACCAGGATCTTGGCAGATCAGTCTCCATTTGAGGTACTCAACAAGAGCAGGCCAGTCTTGGATCACCTGAGGACCTTTGGATGCGTGTGTTATGTTCTTGTACCAGGCGAGCAGAGAAACAAACTAGAAGCAAAGAGCACCAAGGCTATGATGATTGGGTATTCTACTTCACAGAAGGGATACAAATGCTATGATCCTACTGCTAGGAGAGTCCTAGTGTCAAGGGATGTCAGATTCATGGAAGACAAAGGATACTATGATGAGCAGACATGGGAAGACTTGGAGGATCTCTCCCAGCCATCAGAAAGAGCTGCTTGCTTGAGAAACATCCTAGAGGGGCTCGGAATTGGAGTGTCCCAGGATCAGAGTAGGCGTCCAGAACCTACTCCAGCTGCAGCAGAAGAACCATCCCACTTTGCACATGAGGGGGGAAGTGAATCAGTATCTGAACTAGAGGACCAAGGCTTAGAAGAGGCCGGTGAGCTAGGAAACAGAGGAACTGATTCTCCTGTCCAAAGTGGAGAAGGATCAGCAAGGGAAGAACTGAATGAAAGTCAGAATGACGAAGATCAGAGACAAGGAGAAGCTAGAGCTGAAGCTGAAGAACAGACTGAAGCAGTGACTCCACAAGTAGAAGAAGAACAAGAAATGGCGCAAGAAGGGCCAGTGTTGAGAAGGAGTACAAGGCTGAGAAAGGATCCTTCTAGTTGGGTAAACACGAGAGTGTACTACAATGCCCAAGCTGTGAAGCATCCTACTCAGGCCGTGTGTTCTTTTGCTCAATATCCAGAAGCACATTGTGCTTTCATGGTAAACTTAGATGAGAATCACATTCCAAGAAGCTATGAAGAGGCAATGGAAGATAAGGAATGGAAGGAATCAGTAGGAGCTGAATCAGGAGCTATGATAAAGAATGATACATGGTATGAGAGTGAACTACCAAAAGGGAAGAAAGCTGTGTCTAGTAGATGGATCTTTACAATCAAGTACAAGGCTGATGGGTCGATTGAGAGGAAGAAGACTAGACTAGTAGCAAGAGGGTTCACTCAGACATATGGAGAGGATTACATTGAGACATTTGCTCCAGTAGCCAAGCTACACACCATTAGGATTATTTTAAGCTTGGCTGTGAACCTTGGATGGGGATTGTGGCAAATGGATGTAAAGAATGCATTTCTGCAAGGAGAGCTTGAGGATGAAGTGTATATGTATCCTCCACCAGGCCTAGAACATCTAGTAAAGAGAGGGAATGTTCTGAGGCTAAAGAAAGCCATTTATGGGTTGAAGCAATCACCAAGAGCTTGGTATAACAAGTTGAGCACAACTCTGAATGGCCGAGGCTTCAAGAAGTCTGAACTAGACCACACCCTCTTCACTCTTACCACTACCTCAGGTATGATTGCACTCCTTGTGTATGTTGATGATATCATTATCACAGGGAGTGACAAGGAAGGTATCATAGCAACCAAGGAGTTCCTTAAATCCATGTTTGAGATTAAAGACTTGGGAGAAATGAAATACTTTCTTGGAATTGAGATATGTAGATCCAAGGAAGGGTTGTTCATGTCCCAAAGAAAGTATACACTTGATCTTTTGAAAGGTGCAGGTGCTTATGGAGGCAAGACAGCAAGGATGCCTATGGAGGATGGCTACAAAGTCCCACGAGAGGGGGAGATTGAAGACAGCAAACCTTACCAGGATCCTAAACTCTATAGAAAACTAGTTGGTAAATTGATTTACCTTACCATTACAAGGCCTGATATATGTTTTGCCGTGAATCAGGTGAGCCAACACATGCAGCTTCCCAAGGAACATCACTGGCGCATGGTGGAGAGGCTGTTGATGTATCTGAATGGCTCGCCGGATCAAGGAGTATGGATGGGATGCAATGGAAGCTCAGAAGTGGTGGGCTATTGTGATGCTGATTGGGCAGGAGATAGAGCTGACAGGAGATCAACAACCGGCTATTGCACATTCATTGGAGGCAACTTGGTAACTTGGAAGAGCAAGAAGCAGAAGGTGGTGTCATGCTCAAGTGCTGAAGCTGAGTATAGAGCTATGCTGAAGCTTACAAACGAGTTGGTATGGATCAAAGGCATCTTGAAGCACTTGGAGATTGATCAAGCCACTCCAATGACAATGCATTGCGACAATCAAGCTGCCATTCACATTGCATCCAACTCGGTGTTCCATGAGAGAACCAAGCACATTGAGGTTGATTGCCACAAAGTAAGACAGATGATTGTGCTTGGAGTGATCTTACCTTGCTACACGAGAAGTGAAGATCAGTTGGCTGATGTGTTCACCAAGGCTGCGAGACAGAAGACTATGGAGTCCATTCACATTAGATTGGGACTCATAGATCTTGGGAAGAGAAGGAGCTGATCCCCTCAGCTGTGAGATCTTTACTCTTTTTCCCTCATTAAGGTTTTATCCCAATGGGTTTTCCTTAGTGAGGTTTTTAATGAGGAAGGTCTCATGGCTGTCCAAGCTTAGACTGTCACAAAGCTAAGCTTGAGGGGGAGTGTTAAGAAGAGAGCCTTATGGTATGAAGAGGAGACCTTAGGAAGTGTAGAAGCATTAGAGAGGAAGATAGAAGCATCTTGTACGGACTGTACGGATAGGGCAAAGGGTACGGACGATCAGGCCGTACCATCATGCGCGGTTAAGGGGTTACTCAGCTCAGGTAAAAGTAAACCAGCTAGAGTTACTTTACCTTAAGGCTGAGCTTGATCCGAACGTTGAGAGGATAAGGAGGAACGCGTCTGACAGTCTGGCAAGAGCTGGAAAGGTAAAGGCATATTCAAAGATGCCTTACACATGTGGAGACTCTCATTGGAAGGATTCAAATGCGCCCTTAGCTGTATCTTGACTTCACATGCTTTCTCCTTTATGCAGTCTAAACCCTAGTGTCTTAAGCTTCATATATAAGTGTAAACTCTCTCTGATTAATCAATTAATGCGAATCATGTTACTCTCTCTCTAGTCTCTCTCTTGTTCATCATGGTTCATACATAAATCTCTCCATTTCTTTCACAATCTCTCCTAAACTTCTCTTAATCTCTTACCAAATCTCTCTTAATCTCTCAATACCTATTCTACTCTCTAATCTCATAAACTTCTTCATCCCAACTCCTATGAGATTTATTCAACTTCCTGGTGTTTCTCCACCATTTTATGTATCCAAATCAAGCTTCTGACAAAGTGATTCATCCTGGTTTAATTGGAACGACGAAGAAGCTGTCCTATTCCCAAACTGGGAAACAGGAATCACCTGATTAGAAATCGGGATAACTTCTTCATCCCAACTCCTATGAGATTTATTCAACTTCCTGGTGATTCTCCAACACTTTATGTATCCAAATCAAGCTTCTTACAAAGTGATTCATCCTGGTTTGATTGGAACGAAGAAGAAGCTGTCCTATTCCCAAACTGGGAAACTGGAATCACCTGATTAGAAAGTGGGATAACTTCTTCATCCCAACTCCTATGAGATTTATTCAACTTCCTGGTGATTCTCCAACACTTTATGTATCCAAATCAAGCTTCTTACAAAGTGATTCATCCTGGTTTGATTGGAACGACGAAGAAGCTGTCCTATTCCCAAACTGGGAAACTGGAATCACCTGATTAGAAAGTGGGATAACTTCTTCATCCCAACTCCTATGAGATTTATTCAACTTCCTGGTGATTCTCCACACTTTATGTATCCAAATCAAGCTTCTTACAAAGTGATTCATCCTGGTTTGATTGGAACGACGAAGAAGCTGTCCTATTCCCAAACTGGGAAACTGGAATCACCTGATTAGAAAGTGGGATAACTTCTTCATCCCAACTCCTATGAGATTTATTCAACTTCCTGGTGATTCTCCACCATTTATGTATCCAAATCAAGCTTCTTACAAAGTGATTCATCCTGGTTTGATTGGAACGACGAAGAAGCTGTCCTATTCCCAAACTGGGAAACTGGAATCACCTGATTAGAAAGTGGGATAACTTCTTCATCCCAACTCCTATGAGATTTATTCAACTTCCTGGTGATTCTCCAACACTTTATGTATCCAAATCAAGCTTCTTACAAAGTGATTCATCCTGGTTTGATTGGAACGACGAAGAAGCTGTCCTATTCCCAAACTGGGAAACTGGAATCACCTGATTAGAAAGTGGGATAACTTCTTCATCCCAACTCCTATGAGATTTATTCAACTTCCTGGTGATTCTCCAACACTTTATGTATCCAAATCAAGCTTCTTACAAAGTGATTCATCCTGGTTTGATTGGAACGACGAAGAAGAAGCTGTCCTATTCCCAAACTGGGAAACTGGAATCACCTGATTAGAAAGTGGGATAACTTCTTCATCCCAACTCCTATGAGATTTATTCAACTTCCTGGTGATTCTCCAACACTTTATGTATCCAAATCAAGCTTCTTACAAAGTGATTCATCCTGGTTTGATTGGAACGAAGAAGAAGCTGTCCTATTCCCAAACTGGGAAACTGGAATCACCTGATTAGAAAGTGGGATAACTTCTTCATCCCAACTCCTATGAGATTTATTCAACTTCCTGGTGATTCTCCAACACTTTATGTATCCAAATCAAGCTTCTTACAAAGTGATTCATCCTGGTTTGATTGGAACGACGAAGAAGCTGTCCTATTCCCAAACTGGGAAACTGGAATCACCTGATTAGAAAGTGGGATAACTTCTTCATCCCAACTCCTATGAGATTTATTCAACTTCCTGGTGATTCTCCAACACTTTATGTATCCAAATCAAGCTTCTTACAAAGTGATTCATCCTGGTTTGATTGGAACGACGAAGAAGCTGTCCTATTCCCAAACTGGGAAACTGGAATCACCTGATTAGAAAGTGGGATAACTTCTTCATCCCAACTCCTATGAGATTTATTCAACTTCCTGGTGATTCTCCACCATTTTATGTATCCAAATCAAGCTTCTTACAAAGTGATTCATCCTGGTTTGATTGGAACGACGAAGAAGCTGTCCTATTCCCAAACTGGGAAACTGGAATCACCTGATTAGAAATGGGATAACTTCTTCATCCCAACTCCTATGAGATTTATTCAACTTCCTGGTGATTCTCCAACACTTTATGTATCCAAATCAAGCTTCTTACAAAGTGATTCATCCTGGTTTGATTGGAACGACGAAGAAGCTGTCCTATTCCCAAACTGGGAAACTGGAATCACCTGATTAGAAAGTGGGATAACTTCTTCATCCCAACTCCTATGAGATTTATTCAACTTCCTGGTGATTCTCCAACACTTTATGTATCCAAATCAAGCTTCTTACAAAGTGATTCATCCTGGTTTGATTGGAACGACGAAGAAGCTGTCCTATTCCCAAACTGGGAAACTGGAATCACCTGATTAGAAAGTGGGATAACTTCTTCATCCCAACTCCTATGAGATTTATTCAACTTCCTGGTGATTCTCCACCACTTTATGTATCCAAATCAAGCTTCTTACAAAGTGATTCATCCTGGTTTGATTGGAACGACGAAGAAGCTGTCCTATTCCCAAACTGGGAAACTGGAATCACCTGATTAGAAAGTGGGATAACTTCTTCATCCCAACTCCTATGAGATTTATTCAACTTCCTGGTGATTCTCCAACACTTTATGTATCCAAATCAAGCTTCTTACAAAGTGATTCATCCTGGTTTGATTGGAACGACGAAGAAGCTGTCCTATTCCCAAACTGGGAAACTGGAATCACCTGATTAGAAAGTGGGATAACTTCTTCATCCCAACTCCTATGAGATTTATTCAACTTCCTGGTGATTCTCCAACACTTTATGTATCCAAATCAAGCTTCTTACAAAGTGATTCATCCTGGTTTGATTGGAACGACGAAGAAGCTGTCCTATTCCCAAACTGGGAAACTGGAATCACCTGATTAGAAAGTGGGATAACTTCTTCATCCCAACTCCTATGAGATTTATTCAACTTCCTGGTGATTCTCCAACACTTTATGTATCCAAATCAAGCTTCTTACAAAGTGATTCATCCTGGTTTGATTGGAACGACGAAGAAGCTGTCCTATTCCCAAACTGGGAAACTGGAATCACCTGATTAGAAAGTGGGATAACTTCTTCATCCCAACTCCTATGAGATTTATTCAACTTCCTGGTGATTCTCCACCATTTATGTATCCAAATCAAGCTTCTTACAAAGTGATTCATCCTGGTTTGATTGGAACGACGAAGAAGCTGTCCTATTCCCAAACTGGGAAACTGGAATCACCTTATTAGAAATGGGATAACTTCTTCATCCCAACTCCTATGAGATTTATTCAACTTCCTGGTGATTCTCCAACACTTTATGTATCCAAATCAAGCTTCTTACAAAGTGATTCATCCTGGTTTGATTGGAACGACGAAGAAGCTGTCCTATTCCCAAACTGGGAAACTGGAATCACCTGATTAGAAAGTGGGATAACTTCTTCATCCCAACTCCTATGAGATTTATTCAACTTCCTGGTGATTCTCCAACACTTTATGTATCCAAATCAAGCTTCTTACAAAGTGATTCATCCTGGTTTGATTGGAACGAAGAAGAAGCTGTCCTATTCCCAAACTGGGAAACTGGAATCACCTGATTAGAAAGTGGGATAACTTCTTCATCCCAACTCCTATGAGATTTATTCAACTTCCTGGTGTTTCTCCACCATTTTATGTATCCAAATCAAGCTTCTTACAAAGTGATTCATCCTGGTTTGATTGGAACGACGAAGAAGCTGTCCTATTCCCAAACTGGGAAACTGGAATCACCTGATTAGAAATGGGATAACTTCTTCATCCCAACTCCTATGAGATTTATTCAACTTCCTGGTGATTCTCCAACACTTTATGTATCCAAATCAAGCTTCTTACAAAGTGATTCATCCTGGTTTGATTGGAACGACGAAGAAGCTGTCCTATTCCCAAACTGGGAAACTGGAATCACCTGATTAGAAAGTGGGATAACTTCTTCATCCCAACTCCTATGAGATTTATTCAACTTCCTGGTGATTCTCCAACACTTTATGTATCCAAATCAAGCTTCTTACAAAGTGATTCATCCTGGTTTGATTGGAACGACGAAGAAGCTGTCCTATTCCCAAACTGGGAAACTGGAATCACCTGATTAGAAAGTGGGATAACTTCTTCATCCCAACTCCTATGAGATTTATTCAACTTCCTGGTGATTCTCCAACACTTTATGTATCCAAATCAAGCTTCTTACAAAGTGATTCATCCTGGTTTGATTGGAACGACGAAGAAGCTGTCCTATTCCCAAACTGGGAAACTGGAATCACCTGATTAGAAAGTGGGATAACTTCTTCATCCCAACTCCTATGAGATTTATTCAACTTCCTGGTGATTCTCCAACACTTTATGTATCCAAATCAAGCTTCTTACAAAGTGATTCATCCTGGTTTGATTGGAACGACGAAGAAGCTGTCCTATTCCCAAACTGGGAAACTGGAATCACCTGATTAGAAAGTGGGATAACTTCTTCATCCCAACTCCTATGAGATTTATTCAACTTCCTGGTGTTTCTCCACCATTTTATGTATCCAAATCAAGCTTCTTACAAAGTGATTCATCCTGGTTTGATTGGAACGACGAAGAAGCTGTCCTATTCCCAAACTGGGAAACTGGAATCACCTGATTAGAAATTGGAAAACTTCTTCATCCCAACTCCTATGAGATTTATTCAACTTCCTGGTGATTCTCCAACACTTTATGTATCCAAATCAAGCTTCTTACAAAGTGATTCATCCTGGTTTGATTGGAACGACGAAGAAGCTGTCCTATTCCCAAACTGGGAAACTGGAATCACCTGATTAGAAAGCGGGATAACTTCTTCATCCCAACTCCTATGAGATTTATTCAACTTCCTGGTGATTCTCCAACACTTTATGTATCCAAATCAAGCTTCTTACAAAGTGATTCATCCTGGTTTATTGGAACGACGAAGAAGCTGTCCTATTCCCAAACTGGGAAACTGGAATCACCTGATTAGAAAGTGGGATAACTTCTTCATCCCAACTCCTATGAGATTTATTCAACTTCCTGGTGATTCTCCAACACTTTATGTATCCAAATCAAGCTTCTTACAAAGTGATTCATCCTGGCTTGATTGGAACGAAGAAGAAGCTGTCCTATTCCCAAACTGGGAAACTGGAATCACCTGATTAGAAAGTGGGATAACTTCTTCATCCCAACTCCTATGAGATTTATTCAACTTCCTGGTGTTTCTCCACCATTTTATATATCCAAATCAAGCTTCTGACAAGGTGATTCATCCTGGTTTAATTGGAACGACGAAGAAGCTGTCCTATTCCCAAACTGGGAAACTGGAATCACCTGATTAGAAATCGGGATAACTTCTTCATCCCAACTCCTATGAGATTTATTCAACTTCCTGGTGATTCTCCAACACTTTATGTATCCAAATCAAGCTTCTTACAAAGTGATTCATCCTGGTTTGATTGGAACGACGAAGAAGCTGTCCTATTCCCAAACTGGGAAACTGGAATCACCTGATTAGAAAGCGGGATAACTTCTTCATCCCAACTCCTATGAGATTTATTCAACTTCCTGGTGATTCTCCAACACTTTATATATCCAAATCAAGCTTCTTACAAAGTGATTCATCCTGGTTTGATTGGAACGAAGAAGAAGCTGTCCTATTCCCACACTGGGAAACTGGAATCACCTGATTAGAAAGTGGGATAACTTCTTCATCCCAACTCCTATGAGATTTATTCAACTTCCTGGTGTTTCTCCACCATTTTATGTATCCAAATCAAGCTTCTGACAAAGTGATTCATCCTGGTTTAATTGGAACGACGAAGAAGCTGTCCTATTCCCAAACTGGGAAACTGGAATCACCTGATTAGAAATCGGGATAACTTCTTCATCCCAACTCCTATGAGATTTATTCAACTTCCTGGTGATTCTCCAACATTTTATGTATCCAAATCAAGCTTCTTACAAAGTGATTCATCCTGGTTCGATTGGAACGAAGAAGAAGCTGTCCTATTCCCAAACTGGGAAACTGGAATCACCTGATTAGAAAGCGGGATAACTTCTTCATCCCAACTCCTATGAGATTTATTCAACTTCCTGGTGATTCTCCAACACTTTATGTATCCAAATCAAGCTTCTTACAAAGTGATTCATCCTGGTTTTATTGGAACGACGAAGAAGCTGTCCTATTCCCAAACTGGGAAACAGGAATCACCTGATTAGAAAGTGGGATAACTTCTTCATCCCAACTCCTATGAGATTTATTCAACTTCCTGGTGATTCTCCAACACTTTATGTATCCAAATCAAGCTTCTTACAAAGTGATTCATCCTGGCTTAATTGGAACGAAGAAGAAGCTGTCCTATTCCCAAACTGGGAAACTGGAATCACCTGATTAGAAAGTGGGATAACTTCTTCATCCCAACTCCTATGAGATTTATTCAACTTCCTGGTGTTTCTCCACCATTTTATATATCCAAATCAAGCTTCTGACAAGGTGATTCATCCTGGTTTAATTGGAACGACGAAGAAGCTGTCCTATTCCCAAACTGGGAAACAGGAATCACCTGATTAGAAATCGGGATAACTTCTTCATCCCAACTCCTATGAGATTTATTCAACTTCCTGGTGATTCTCCAACACTTTATGTATCCAAATCAAGCTTCTTACAAAGTGATTCATCCTGGTTTGATTGGAACGACGAAGAAGCTGTCCTATTCCCAAACTGGGAAACTGGAATCACCTGATTAGAAAGTGGGATAACTTCTTCATCCCAACTCCTATGAGATTTATTCAACTTCCTGGTGATTCTCCAACACTTTATATATCCAAATCAAGCTTCTTACAAAGTGATTCATCCTGGTTTGATTGGAACGAAGAAGAAGCTATCCTATTCCCACACTGGGAAACTGGAATCACCTGATTAGAAAGCGGGATAACTTCTTCATCCCAACTCCTATGAGATTTATTCAACTTCCTGGTGATTCTCCAACACTTTATGTATCCAAATCAAGCTTCTTACAAAGTGATTCATCCTGGCTTGATTGGAACGAAGAAGAAGCTGTCCTATTCCCAAACTGGGAAACTGGAATCACCTGATTAGAAAGCGGGATAACTTCTTCATCCCAACTCCTATGAGATTTATTCAACTTCCTGGTGATTCTCCAACACTTTATGTATCCAAATCAAGCTTCTTACAAAGTGATTCATCCTGGTTTTATTGGAACGACGAAGAAGCTGTCCTATTCCCAAACTGGGAAACTGGAATCACCTGATTAGAAAGCGGGATAACTTCTTCATCCCAACTCCTATGAGATTTATTCAACTTCCTGGTGATTCTCCAACACTTTATGTATCCAAATCAAGCTTCTTACAAAGTGATTCATCCTGGCTTGATTGGAACGAAGAAGAAGCTGTCCTATTCCCAAACTGGGAAACTGGAATCACCTGATTAGAAAGTGGGATAACTTTTTCTTCCCAACTCCTATGAGATTTATTCAACTTCCTGGTGTTTCTCCACCATTTTATATATCCAAATCAAGCTTCTGACAAAGTGATTCATCCTGGTTTAATTGGAACGACGAAGAAGCTGTCCTATTCCCAAACTGGGAAACTGGAATCACCTGATTAGAAATCGGGATAACTTCTTCATCCCAACTCCTATGAGATTTATTCAACTTCCTGGTGATTCTCCAACACTTTATGTATCCAAATCAAGCTTCTTACAAAGTGATTCATCCTGGTTTGATTGGAACGACGAAGAAGCTGTCCTATTCCCAAACTGGGAAACTGGAATCACCTGATTAGAAAGCGGGATAACTTCTTCATCCCAACTCCTATGAGATTTATTCAACTTCCTGGTGATTCTCCAACACTTTATGTATCCAAATCAAGATTCTTACAAAGTGATTCATCCTGGCTTAATTGGAACGAAGAAGAAGCTGTCCTATTCCCAAACTGGGAAACTGCGAGAATAGACAGATTATGGTGTGTGAGTGTTGTTTAGAACAGAGAGTGGTCGGATTGAAAGAGAACAGAGTGAAGAGAGTAAGTGAGAATTAAAGAGACTGCAATGGAGAATAAGAGAGATTAAGTGAGATTTAAGAGAGTATGAGAGAGATTCTTGTAACCAGAGATTAGGGAGAGTATAAGAGACTTGAGAATGGTGAAGAAGAAAGGGGAAACTCCCCCATTCAGCTTAATTTCGTAATGGTTACAATGGGGTGGCTTTAAAGCCTTTACAACAAGACAAACAAGACAATAAACAAAGAATATTTCAGGGAATGAATAAATAATATTATCCTGGGCAAACCAGAAGGGCAGACTGGCTGGAGAGAGAGAATGGCACGTCCAGCATGAGAGAAAGTGACATATCCTAACAGCTCTTTGGTCCTTAAGCTTGCATGTGACTTCTGATCTGATTTGAATTCAAACCGGATGTCTAGGCGCCAATTTGCACACATTACTTTCTGAAGAAGATTCTTGGCGCCAGGGACTCCCTCCCTATCTTTGCACCAACATGATTCGTACTCTCTTGCACAGATTTTGCACATCTCTTCTTTTTGGGTGATTCAAGGCAGTCCCGGACATTGCACATTTCATGATCTTCCATGTGCATTCTCAAGGCTTCTCTTGCACTCACTTCTCAGCTTGCGCTTCTTGCTTCTTCATTCCAACACTCCCCCTCAAGCTTGACCATAGGAGATCCTTGGACAAGCTTGGAACCTTGAAGAAGCTCCCTCATTAAAAACCTTAGCAAGAAAACCCATTGGGACAAAACTTGCTAAGGGAAAAAGAGTGGAGTTTCCACAAAGCTTAGGGATTGGCCAGTGAGCCTAAGGAACTTCAGATTCATCATGGTGGAGTCCTTAGGCTCTGGATCGTGGCCTAATAGGTATAGCAAGTATGAATCACCATAACTTGCTATCCTTGAGCACAAGTAGCCGGCTGGATCATTTTGTGGCCGGTTTAGGGTCTCCCCCTCTCAACTGGCTTCAAGCCACCTTAGGAAGGCAAGGAAACGACCAGACCATCTTCTCTGAACCCCCAGCAAAGTTACTTGTTCTTTAGAACTTGGCTTGACCTCTTCATGGAACCATAGACTCGGTTAGGGTCTCCCCCTCTCAACTGACTTCTTTGGCCATCTTAAAAAGGCTAGGACATGACCGGATCATCATCATCATCTTCAGTGAGGCTCAAGCTTATTTTGGTACCTGATACATCATTTCAAAAGTGCATCAGTTCTTAAGGAAATGCACTCATCACATCAAACTCAATAATAGTTTAAGTATAAGGACAATCATGAATGTATTGAGATGAGTTTAAGGTGCTTCCCTTTTATAAGAATGGTCAGGAGTGGACTCCAATTGAATCCCCACTTGGTAAGACACAGTCCGGATTATGGAAGCTCAATCACACACTTGGAACTGAGCTTCTTTGATCCGGTTGGTACTGAGTAATGCAAGAGTGAATCCACCACTTGCAAACTCCACTTTTGATCAGAGGTGAGGCAATGAACGACTTGGATTGGCGCCAGTTGCTTCACCGTCAAATCACTTTTGAGCTTCTTCTTATGACCTGAGCTTGTCTCCCCCTTTCTTCTGGCTTCTTGCCTCCATTTAGGAGTTGAGACAAAGCTTTTCTTTGTTCATGAGCTCAATAGGTACCTGATTCAATCATCCAAAAATTGCATGTATCAATTCTCAAGGGGCAAACCTATTCACACATAAGAATAATAATGGTTTTAGGTACTTCCCTTGCATCAGTTTGTTGAATGTTGGTGAGGATTACTAAGCACTTGAATCCTCCACGCCATTCCTTCTCTCAACCAGCCTTTGCATTGTTCTCTTGAAGTTTCAACATGTAGGGGGGACTTTGCAACTCCATAATTTGCCACCATCATGTGATTGCTTAGCCAAGAATGTCCCTGATTGAATAATCCTTGCATCTGGCTGGTAAGAACAGTGAGGAGTGACAGCTTCTTCAGACTGATCACTTAAGTCCTCTTTTAATTCGCCAACCTCTTGCTGGTCTTCTATGAGGAAATGGGACACTGGATACAGTAAGCTTCATGGATCTTTTGGTAGCTCACTGATATTCCCCTCCTCAAGCTTGACTGAGTATAGTGACAAGCTTGAACGTGAGCTTCAATGAGTTTTGAACTGGGAGCACAACAATACCAACATCTGCGCTTAAGCCAACCAGTTCACCATCTTCCAGGAGCACAACAATACCAACATCTGCGCTTAAGTCAACTGGATCACCATTTGCCTTCAGCTCCAATGTCTTTGGACCACCAGTCTCCTCATGACTTAGGTGATGGCCTTCCTTGTGAGTCTCTTGAACCAGGAGCACAACAGCTCCTACGCCTGCGCTTAAGCCAACTGATTCCACTCACAAGGTATCTTTACATGGTCAGGACTAAACACCTTGATCCATGCCTCTGACCACCGGCCACTCTTGGCTTAGTGATGGCCTTTTCTCTTGAGTGCACCTCCTGTACATCCTCTTGGCATCAGGTAAGTCACTTCTGAGCAGTTTCTCCAATTCTCCAACATCCTTTCTATCTTCAGGGTAGGAAATGGGCAGACACATAGATAGGATTTGGGACTGGGCAATCTCCACGGTTCAGGAATATCCATCTTGGGAGGCTCTGAAAAACGTGGGCAATGCCTTCTTCTTTGTCTTAGTTTGATGATGGACAGAGATCACCTCTTGTGTACCTGAAACATCACTCAAACTCCAGCAAGAATCAGACCACACACACTAGGATCAGCCCTTGATAATTCACCAAGTCTGATCCCAATGTTTTAAGAGAAAGAAAATATGCAATGAACAGAATCTAAACAACTCATTCAGTTCAACTCCATGCATACTAACATCACTAACTGCTCAGGTATGATAACTCATCAATAACAAGGCAATTAGGCTCTTTTTATGAATTTTAAAGACAATAAACAGAGACTAAACAACTCATCTAATCATCTTGAACAATATATATATAATGCAATACAAGACCATGAGACTCTCCTAGACCTTTATCAATGCAACAAGACAATGACAGTAGCTAAACAAATCGCCTAGCACAATACAAACAGAAACAATTAATCTAGGACAGGAACTAGACAATACCATGCTAGACAACTCCTAGAAATAATTTAAGAAACAGAGCAACACACACAATTTAAGTATCATGGGACAGAAACTAGGTTCAACAACTCTAGCAACTTGAACCTGTCCCAAGGATACCAAACACACCACTCAACACAACCAGACATAACTACTCAAGCTCTTATTAAAGGTAGGAGGTTAACTTACAAACAAGGAACCTGAGCTGGTTCCTTGAACCTCCAAGGCACACTGTTCACTTGAACTTGACAGATTTGGAGTTTGGGATCTCTACCCCACGCCATTTCCTTGTGTGTGCTTTCCCTTTAGACCACTCATGCTTAAGACCCCTCCTTTCTTCCTGATTACCAGGCGCCACCTTCTGGCACACAGTGAGAGACTCCACTTTGGGAAGAACTTGAAAAACACTTGTACAGACTTGGTTTGGAGCATTGCTTGCCAAACAGCTCCAAAACCTTCTTTCTCCAAGAGATCTCTTCAGGCTGAACAGGAGGAAGGGTGATAGACCTTGGGAAGTCTCTGGACACGCCAAGTTTGTAGTCTTCTTCCTCTTGAAGAGATTGAACAGCTGGCTGGACAGAAACTCTCCAATGATTTGAAATAACAATGAGGGTGAGCCTATGCTTGAATTGTGGAAGCTTTGAGTTTCAGATACTAAAGACCTCCTTTATCTTGAGTTCTGGTGAGTCTCTTCCCTCCTGGAAAAGCTTTAGACCAGAGGATACAAGGATGAACAGAAACAGAGATTTTTGAAGAGAAGTATGAACTGTAATAGATTTGCGGAAGCTCTATGGATTCTCAGGAGCTTGGAGCTCTGATACCATGCGAGAATAGACAGATTATGGTGTGTGAGTGTTGTTTAGAACAGAGAGTGGTCGGATTGAAAGAGAACAGAGTGAAGAGAGTAAGTGAGAATTAAAGAGACTGCAATGGAGAATAAGAGAGATTAAGTGAGATTTGAGAGAGTATGAGAGAGATTCTTGTAACCAGAGATTAGGGAGAGTATAAGAGACTTGAGAATGGTGAAGAAGAAAGGGGAAACTCCCCCATTCAGCTTAATTTCGTAATGGTTACAATGGGGTGGCTTTAAAGCCTTTACAACAAGACAAACAAGACAATAAACAAAGAATATTTCAGGGAATGAATAAATAATATTATCCTGGGCAAACCAGAAGGGCAGACTGGCTGGAGAGAGAGAATGGCACGTCCAGCATGAGAGAAAGTGACATATCCTAACAGCTCTTTGGTCCTTAAGCTTGCATGTGACTTCTGATCTGATTTGAATTCAAACCGGATGTCTAGGCGCCAATTTGCACACATTACTTTCTGAAGAAGATTCTTGGCGCCAGGGACTCCCTCCCTATCTTTGCACCAACATGATTCGTACTCTCTTGCACAGATTTTGCACATCTCTTCTTTTTGGGTGATTCAAGGCAGTCCCGGACATTGCACATTTCATGATCTTCCATGTGCATTCTCAAGGCTTCTCTTGCACTCACTTCTCAGCTTGCGCTTCTTGCTTCTTCATTCCAACAGAAACTGGAATCACCTGATTAGAAAGTGGGATAATTTCTTCATCCCAACTCCTATGAGATTTATTCAACTTCCTGATGTTTCTCCACCATTTTATGTATCCAAATCAAGCTTCTGACAAAGTGATTCATCCTGGTTTAATTGGAACGACGAAGAAGCTGTCATATTCCTAA
Organism: Brassica napus; assembly: GCF_020379485.1. Classification (NCBI taxonomy): domain Eukaryota; kingdom Viridiplantae; phylum Streptophyta; class Magnoliopsida; order Brassicales; family Brassicaceae; genus Brassica; species Brassica napus. Next base: position 130,824 of record NW_026014930.1, read on the forward strand.
ACTGGGAAACTGGAATCACCTGATTAGAAAGCGGGATAACTTCTTCATCCCAACTCCTATGAGATTTATTCAACTTCCTGGTGATTCTTCAACACTTTATGTATCCAAATCAAGCTTCTTACAAAGTGATTCATCCTGGCTTGATTGGAACGAAGAAGAAGCTGTCCTATTCCCAAACTGGGAAACTGGAATCACCTGATTAGAAAGCGGGATAACTTCTTCATCCCAACTCCTATGAGATTTATTCAACTTCCTGGTGATTCTCCAACACTTTATGTATCCAAATCAAGCTTCTTACAAAGTGATTCATCCTGGCTTGATTGGAACGAAGAAGAAGCTGTCCTATTCCCAAACTGGGAAACTGGAATCACCTGATTAGAAAGCGGGATAACTTCTTCATCCCAACTCCTATGAGATTTATTCAACTTCCTGGTGATTCTCCAACACTTTATGTATCCAAATCAAGCTTCTTACAAAGTGATTCATCCTGGCTTGATTGGAACGAAGAAGAAGCTGTCCTATTCCCAAACTGGGAAACTGGAATCACCTGATTAGAAAGTGGGATAACTTCTTCATCCCAACTCCTATGAGATTTATTCAACTTCCTGGTGTTTCTCCACCATTTTATATATCCAAATCAAGCTTCTGACAAAGTGATTCATCCTGGTTTAATTGGAACGACGAAGAAGCTGTCCTATTCCCAAACTGGGAAACTGGAATCACCTGATTAGAAATCGGGATAACTTCTTCATCCCAACTCCTATGAGATTTATTCAACTTCCTGGTGATTCTCCAACACTTTATGTATCCAAATCAAGCTTCTTACAAAGTGATTCATCCTGGTTTGATTGGAACGACGAAGAAGCTGTCCTATTCCCAAACTGGGAAACTGGAATCACCTGATTAGAAAGCGGGATAACTTCTTCATCCCAACTCCTATGAGATTTATTCAACTTCCTGGTGATTCTCCAACACTTTATGTATCCAAATCAAGCTTCTTACAAAGTGATTCATCCTGGCTTAATTGGAACGAAGAAGAAGCTGTCCTATTCCCAAACTGGGAAACTGGAATCACCTGATTAGAAAGTGGGATAATTTCTTCATCCCAACTCCTATGAGATTTATTCAACTTCCTGGTGTTTCTCCACCATTTTATGTATCCAAATCAAGCTTCTGACAAAGTGATTCATCCTGGTTTAATTGGAACGACGAAGAAGCTGTCATATTCCCAAACTGGGAAACTGGAATCACCTGATTAGAAAGCGGGATAACTTCTTCATCCCAACTCCTATGAGATTTATTCAACTTCCTGGTGATTCTCCAACATTTTATGTATCCAAATCAAGCTTCTTACAAAGTGATTCATCCTGGTTCGATTGGAACGAAGAAAAAGCTGTCCTATTCCCAAACTGGGAAACTGGAATCACCTGATTAGAAAGTGGGATAACTTCTTCATCCCAACTCCTATGAGATTTATTCAACTTCCTGGTGATTCTCCAACACTTTATGTATCCAAATCAAGCTTCTTACAAAGTGATTCATCCTGGTTTTATTGGAACGACGAAGAAGCTGTCCTATTCCCAAACTGGGAAACTGGAATCACCTGATTAGAAAGTGGGATAACTTCTTCATCCCAACTCCTATGAGATTTATTCAACTTCCTGGTGATTCTCCAACACTTTATGTATCCAAATCAAGCTTCTTACAAAGTGATTCATCCTGGCTTATTGGAACGAAGAAGAAGCTGTCCTATTCCCAAACTGGGAAACTGGAATCACCTGATTAGAAAGTGGGATAACTTCTTCATCCCAACTCCTATGAGATTTATTCAACTTCCTGGTGTTTCTCCACCATTTTATATATCCAAATCAAGCTTCTGACAAGGTGATTCATCCTGGTTTAATTGGAACGACGAAGAAGCTGTCCTATTCCCAAACTGGGAAACTGGAATCACCTGATTAGAAATCGGGATAACTTCTTCATCCCAACTCCTATGAGATTTATTCAACTTCCTGGTGATTCTCCAACACTTTATGTATCCAAATCAAGCTTCTTACAAAGTGATTCATCCTGGTTTGATTGGAACGACGAAGAAGCTGTCCTATTCCCAAACTGGGAAACTGGAATCACCTGATTAGAAAGCGGGATAACTTCTTCATCCCAACTCCTATGAGATTTATTCAACTTCCTGGTGATTCTCCAACACTTTATGTATCCAAATCAAGCTTCTTACAAAGTGATTCATCCTGGTTTGATTGGAACGAAGAAGAAGCTATCCTATTCCCACACTGGGAAACTGAAATCACCTGATTAGAAAGCGGGATAACTTCTTCATCCCAACTCCTATGAGATTTATTCAACTTCCTGGTGATTCTCCAACACTTTATGTATCCAAATCAAGCTTCTTACAAAGTGATTCATCCTGGTTTGATTGGAACGAAGAAGAAGCTGTCCTATTCCCAAACTGGGAAACTGGAATCACCTGATTAGAAAGTGGGATAACTTCTTCATCCCAACTCCTATGAGATTTATTCAACTTCCTGGTGATTCTCCAACACTTTATGTATCCAAATCAAGCTTCTTACAAAGTGATTCATCCTGGTTTTATTGGAACGACGAAGAAGCTGTCCTATTCCCAAACTGGGAAACTGGAATCACCTGATTAGAAAGCGGGATAACTTCTTCATCCCAACTCCTATGAGATTTATTCAACTTCCTGGTGATTCTCCAACACTTTATATATCCAAATCAAGCTTCTTACAAAGTGATTCATCCTGGTTTGATTGGAACGAAGAAGAAGCTGTCCTATTCCCAAACTGGGAAACTGGAATCACCTGATTAGAAAGCGGGATAACTTCTTCATCCCAACTCCTATGAGATTTATTCAACTTCCTGGTGATTCTCCAACACTTTATGTATCCAAATCAAGCTTCTTACAAAGTGATTCATCCTGGCTTGATTGGAACGAAGAAGAAGCTGTCCTATTCCCAAACTGGGAAACTGGAATCACCTGATTAGAAAGCGGGATAACTTCTTCATCCCAACTCCTATGAGATTTATTCAACTTCCTGGTGATTCTCCAACACTTTATGTATCCAAATCAAGCTTCTTACAAAGTGATTCATCCTGGTTTTATTGGAACGACGAAGAAGCTGTCCTATTCCCAAACTGGGAAACTGGAATCACCTGATTAGAAAGCGGGATAACTTCTTCATCCCAACTCCTATGAGATTTATTCAACTTCCTGGTGATTCTCCAACACTTTATGTATCCAAATCAAGCTTCTTACAAAGTGATTCATCCTGGCTTGATTGGAACGAAGAAGAAGCTGTCCTATTCCCAAACTGGGAAACTGGAATCACCTGATTAGAAAGTGGGATAACTTCTTCATCCCAACTCCTATGAGATTTATTCAACTTCCTGGTGTTTCTCCACCATTTTATATATCCAAATCAAGCTTCTGACAAAGTGATTCATCCTGGTTTAATTGGAACGACGAAGAAGCTGTCCTATTCCCAAACTGGGAAACTGGAATCACCTGATTAGAAATCGGGATAACTTCTTCATCCCAACTCCTATGAGATTTATTCAACTTCCTGGTGATTCTCCAACACTTTATGTATCCAAATCAAGCTTCTTACAAAGTGATTCATCCTGGTTTGATTGGAACGACGAAGAAGCTGTCCTATTCCCAAACTGGGAAACTGGAATCACCTGATTAGAAAGCGGGATAACTTCTTCATCCCAACTCCTATGAGATTTATTCAACTTCCTGGTGATTCTCCAACACTTTATGTATCCAAATCAAGCTTCTTACAAAGTGATTCATCCTGGTTTGATTGGAACGAAGAAGAAGCTGTCCTATTCCCAAACTGGGAAACTGGAATCACCTGATTAGAAAGTGGGATAACTTCTTCATCCCAACTCCTATGAGATTTATTCAACTTCCTGGTGTTTCTCCACCATTTTATGTATCCAAATCAAGCTTCTGACAAAGTGATTCATCCTGGTTTAATTGGAACGACGAAGAAGCTGTCCTATTCCCAAACTGGGAAACTGGAATCACCTGATTAGAAAGCGGGATAACTTCTTCATCCCAACTCCTATGAGATTTATTCAACTTCCTGGTGATTCTCCAACATTTTATGTATCCAAATCAAGCTTCTTACAAAGTGATTCATCCTGGTTCGATTGGAACGAAGAAAAAGCTGTCCTATTCCCAAACTGGGAAACTGGAATCACCTGATTAGAAAGCGGGATAACTTCTTCATCCCAACTCCTATGAGATTTATTCAACTTCCTGGTGATTCTCCAACACTTTATGTATCCAAATCAAGCTTCTTACAAAGTGATTCATCCTGGTTTTATTGGAACGACGAAGAAGCTGTCCTATTCCCAAACTGGGAAACTGGAATCACCTGATTAGAAAGTGGGATAACTTCTTCATCCCAACTCCTATGAGATTTATTCAACTTCCTGGTGATTCTCCAACACTTTATGTATCCAAATCAAGCTTCTTACAAAGTGATTCATCCTGGCTTAATTGGAACGAAGAAGAAGCTGTCCTATTCCCAAACTGGGAAACTGGAATCACCTGATTAGAAAGTGGGATAACTTCTTCATCCCAACTCCTATGAGATTTATTCAACTTCCTGGTGTTTCTCCACCATTTTATATATCCAAATCAAGCTTCTGACAAGGTGATTCATCCTGGTTTAATTGGAACGACGAAGAAGCTGTCCTATTCCCAAACTGGGAAACTGGAATCACCTGATTAGAAATCGGGATAACTTCTTCATCCCAACTCCTATGAGATTTATTCAACTTCCTGGTGATTCTCCAACACTTTATGTATCCAAATCAAGCTTCTTACAAAGTGATTCATCCTGGTTTGATTGGAACGACGAAGAAGCTGTCCTATTCCCAAACTGGGAAACTGGAATCACCTGATTAGAAAGCGGGATAACTTCTTCATCCCAACTCCTATGAGATTTATTCAACTTCCTGGTGATTCTCCAACACTTTATATATCCAAATCAAGCTTCTTACAAAGTGATTCATCCTGGTTTGATTGGAACGAAGAAGAAGCTGTCCTATTCCCAAACTGGGAAACTGAAATCACCTGATTAGAAAGCGGGATAACTTCTTCATCCCAACTCCTATGAGATTTATTCAACTTCCTGGTGATTCTCCAACACTTTATGTATCCAAATCAAGCTTCTTACAAAGTGATTCATCCTGGTTTGATTGGAACGAAGAACTGTCCTATTCCCAAACTGGGAAACTGGAATCACCTGATTAGAAAGCGGGATAACTTCTTCATCCCAACTCCTATGAGATTTATTCAACTTCCTGGTGATTCTCCAACACTTTATGTATCCAAATCAAGCTTCTTACAAAGTGATTCATCCTGGTTTTATTGGAACGACGAAGAAGCTGTCCTATTCCCAAACTGGGAAACTGGAATCACCTGATTAGAAAGTGGGATAACTTCTTCATCCCAACTCCTATGAGATTTATTCAACTTCCTGGTGATTCTCCAACACTTTATGTATCCAAATCAAGCTTCTTACAAAGTGATTCATCCTGGCTTGATTGGAACGAAGAAGAAGCTGTCCTATTCCCAAACTGGGAAACTGGAATCACCTGATTAGAAAGTGGGATAACTTCTTCATCCCAACTCCTATGAGATTTATTCAACTTCCTGGTGTTTCTCCACCATTTTATATATCCAAATCAAGCTTCTGACAAAGTGATTCATCCTGGTTTAATTGGAACGACGAAGAAGCTGTCCTATTCCCAAACTGGGAAACTGGAATCACCTGATTAGAAATGGGATAACTTCTTCATCCCAACTCCTATGAGATTTATTCAACTTCCTGGTGATTCTCCAACACTTTATGTATCCAAATCAAGCTTCTTACAAAGTGATTCATCCTGGTTTGATTGGAACGACGAAGAAGCTGTCCTATTCCCAAACTGGGAAACTGGAATCACCTGATTAGAAAGCGGGATAACTTCTTCATCCCAACTCCTATGAGATTTATTCAACTTCCTGGTGATTCTCCAACACTTTATGTATCCAAATCAAGCTTCTTACAAAGTGATTCATCCTGGTTTGATTGGAACGAAGAAGAAGCTGTCCTATTCCCAAACTGGGAAACTGGAATCACCTGATTAGAAAGTGGGATAACTTCTTCATCCCAACTCCTATGAGATTTATTCAACTTCCTGGTGTTTCTCCACCATTTTATGTATCCAAATCAAGCTTCTTACAAAGTGATTCATCCTGGTTTAATTGGAACGACGAAGAAGCTGTCCTATTCCCAAACTGGGAAACTGGAATCACCTGATTAGAAATCGGGATAACTTCTTCATCCCAACTCCTATGAGATTTATTCAACTTCCTGGTGATTCTCCAACACTTTATGTATCCAAATCAAGCTTCTTACAAAGTGATTCATCCTGGTTTGATTGGAACGACGAAGAAGCTGTCCTATTCCCAAACTGGGAAACTGGAATCACCTGATTAGAAAGTGGGATAACTTCTTCATCCCAACTCCTATGAGATTTATTCAACTTCCTGGTGATTCTCCAACACTTTATGTATCCAAATCAAGCTTCTTACAAAGTGATTCATCCTGGTTTGATTGGAACGAAGAAGAAGCTGTCCTATTCCCAAACTGGGAAACTGGAATCACCTGATTAGAAAGTGGGATAACTTCTTCATCCCAACTCCTATGAGATTTATTCAACTTCCTGGTGTTTCTCCACCATTTTATGTATCCAAATCAAGCTTCTTACAAAGTGATTCATCCTGGTTTAATTGGAACGACGAAGAAGCTGTCCTATTCCCAAACTGGGAAACCGGAATCACCTGATTAGAAATTGGAAAACTTCTTCATCCCAACTCCTATGAGATTTATTCAACTTCCTGGTGATTCTCCAACACTTTATGTATCCAAATCAAGCTTCTTACAAAGTGATTCATCCTGGTTTGATTGGAACGACGAAGAAGCTGTCCTATTCCCAAACTGGGAAACTGGAATCACCTGATTAGAAATTGGAAAACTTCTTCATCCCAACTCCTATGAGATTTATTCAACTTCCTGGTGATTCTCCAACACTTTATGTATCCAAATCAAGCTTCTTACAAAGTGATTCATCCTGGTTTGATTGGAACGACGAAGAAGCTGTCCTATTCCCAAACTGGGAAACTGGAATCACCTGATTAGAAAGCGGGATAACTTCTTCATCCCAACTCCTATGAGATTTATTCAACTTCCTGGTGATTCTCCAACACTTTATATATCCAAATCAAGCTTCTTACAAAGTGATTCATCCTGGTTTGATTGGAACGAAGAAGAAGCTGTCCTATTCCCAAACTGGGAAACTGGAATCACCTGATTAGAAAGTGGGATAACTTCTTCATCCCAACTCCTATGAGATTTATTCAACTTCCTGGTGTTTCTCCACCATTTTATGTATCCAAATCAAGCTTCTGACAAAGTGATTCATCCTGGTTTAATTGGAACGACGAAGAAGCTGTCCTATTCCCAAACTGGGAAACTGGAATCACCTGATTAGAAATCGGGATAACTTCTTCATCCCAACTCCTATGAGATTTATTCAACTTCCTGGTGATTCTCCAACACTTTATGTATCCAAATCAAGCTTCTTACAAAGTGATTCATCCTGGTTTGATTGGAACGACGAAGAAGCTGTCCTATTCCCAAACTGGGAAACTGGAATCACCTGATTAGAAAGTGGGATAACTTCTTCATCCCAACTCCTATGAGATTTATTCAACTTCCTGGTGATTCTCCAACACTTTATATATCCAAATCAAGCTTCTTACAAAGTGATTCATCCTGGTTTGATTGGAACGAAGAAGAAGCTGTCCTATTCCCACACTGGGAAACTGGAATCACCTGATTAGAAAGTGGGATAACTATGAGATTAGAGAGTAGAATAGGTATTGAGAGATTAAGAGAGATTTGGTAAGAGATTATGAGAGGTTTAGAAGAGATTGTGAGAGAAATGGGGAGATTAAGTATGATCCATGATGAACAAGAGAGAGAGACTAGAGAGAGAGTAACATAACTCGCATACTTTCATTAATGAGAGAGTGTTTACAATATATAGGAGGTGATACTAGGGTTTAAGAAGAGACTAAGCATGTGAGGTCAAGTCTAAGGGAGCCTTTAATTTGAACTGGACCAATGAGCCTCTCCACACGCGTGGTCACTATGCTAAAAGTGAACCTTATCCTTCCAGCCTGTGCCAGCCTGTAGAGACGCTCTTCCTCTATCCATAAACGGTCATATGCCTTCTTTGGTCAAGGCAAAACATGATCAGACCGTGAACTTCTTCTCGCGGTAACATTTCTTTACCGCTTGGTCGATACCGTCTGTACGGCCGTACGGCCATGGTACGGACCTGTACGGACCGGTACGGACTGTTGAGATGAGCTGAGGAATATGAGGAGAGTTGTTCAGGGTTGAAGAGGTTGTGATGTGGAGAAGAGGAGAAGGATTGGCCTTAGGGAGAACCGTCCGTACCGGTCCGTACAGGTCCGTACCATGGCCGTACGGCCGTACAGACGGTATCGACCAAGCGGTAAAGAAATGTTACCGCGAGAAGAAGTTCACGGTCTGATCATGTTTTGCCTTGACCAAAGAAGGCATATGACCGTTTATGGATAGAGGAAGAGCGTCTCTACAGGCTGGCACAGGCTGGAAGGATAAGGTTCACTTTTAGCATAGTGACCACGCGTGTGGAGAGGCTCATTGGTCCGGTTCAAATTAAAGGCTCCCTTAGACTTGACCTCACATGCTTAGTCTCTTCTTAAACCCTAGTATCACCTCCTATATATTGTAAACACTCTCTCATTAATTAAAGTATGCGAGTTATGTTACTCTCTCTCTAGTCTCTCTCTCTTGTTCATCATGGATCATACTTAATCTCCCCATTTCTCTCACAATCTCTTCTAAACCTCTCTTAATCTCTTACCAAATCTCTCTTAATCTCTCAATACCTATTCTACTCTCTAATCTCATATGGTATCAGAGCCAGGTTGGCTTTGGTATTGAGAGATCCTTGTTCCTTTCTTTACATTTGCGAGTTTGTTCTTGTGTGTTAAAGAAGAGGAGATGGAGACGACCAACTTTAGCAAACTGGTGACGGTTCCGGTTGCACTGAAGGGAGGCTCGAACTACTTGATGTGGTCCCAGTTGGTGAGGACTACCATTGGAAGGCTAGGGTTGTGGAACCACATCACAGATGATGGTCCGGAGCCAGTGGCCAAAGAAGATGAAGAAGAAGGCGACGGGAAGACTCTTGCGGTAGCTGAAGCAAAGAGATGGGTCCAAGAGGATTTGATGGTGCTGTCTGTGCTCCATGCCTCCCTGGAGCTCCCCATACTTGAAGCTTACGTGCACTTTGAGACTCCTAAGCGCCTTTGGGACATGCTCCATAAGAGGTATGGAAACAAGTCCAACATAAGCCGGGTGTTTGATCTGAAGCAAACCATCAGTGTCTTGAGGCAAGATGGAGAAGATCTCACCAAGCACATGGGGAAGTTTGGAGCTTTGTGGTCCGAACTTGAGAGTCTTAGACCCAACACAACTGATGAGGAATCGCTCATTGAGAGGAGAGAGCAAGATCAGGTGTTTGGGCTATTGATGACTCTAGATGAAAGCTACCAGGATGTGATCAAGCATATCCTGAGATCACCTACTCTCCCATCCATGGAGGAGGTATGCGCTCAACTTCAGAAGGAGGAAGGCTCTCTTGGGTTGTTTGGAGGCAAGAAGGGAATGTCCACGGCTCATAAAGCAGAAGAGGCGCAAGCAAACAAGGCAGCGTACCGTGGAGATGGAAGGAAGTATGAGAAGTATGAGGGAAGCTGTGAGCATTGCAAGCGGCAGGGGCATAAGAAGAGTCAGTGCTGGATCCTACATCCACACCTCAGGCCTAGCAAGTTCAACAAGGATAGAGAAGCTAAGGCTCACCTTTCTGCTGAAGCAAGTGGTGCCGGCTCATCAGGGGCTAGTCCAAATGTCAAGGCGGGTGAAAGTGAAGGCAGAGCTCTAACTTCTCAGGAGGTGATCACCAAGGCTGACTTTGAGGCTTTCATCCGAGCCCTCAAGGAGTCTGGTAAAATGCTAGGCAACACTCTTGGATACTCATACTCTGCTCATACATTACCTAGTATCTCTGATAAACTGTTAGACATTTTTAAAATCTCATGTACTGCCACTGCTCATACTAGCATAACTGATAGATTGTTAGGAGTAGTTAAGAGCCTGAAAGCTGAAAATGAAACATCTAGAACCAAGACTGCTAGGAGCTTGCATAAACCATTGATAATTGACTCTGGTGCATCTCATCACATGATTAGTGATAACAATCTGATAAAAGACATAGAACCTGCCCTTGGACATGTTATGATTGCAAATGGAGATAGAATTCCCATTAGGGGCATTGGTAAACTGAACTTGTTTAATAAGGATTCAAAAGCTTTTTACATGCCTGAGTTCACCTCTAATCTTTTATCAGTTAAGAAATGCACTACTGATCTTCAATGCAATGTTATTTTCAGTCCTAATGATGTTAAGTTTCAGGATATTAAGAGCAGTAAGTTGATTGGGCAAGGAGCAACCAAGGGGGATCTTTACATGATTGAAGACCTTGCACCTATTTCTAGTTCTTGTTTCTCGTTTAGTTCTGTTTCTTCCTTAAGTACTGATGCTCTGTGGCATGCTAGGCTAGGACATCCACATGTTAGGGCCTTAAGCATTATGTTACCAGGTGTCATGTTTAAAAATAATGATTGTGAGGCATGTATTTTGGGCAAACATTGTAAGACTGTTTTTCAGAGATCATCTACTCTTTATGCAAACTGCTTTGATTTAATTCACTCTGATGTTTGGACGGCACCTTGCTTATCTAGGGATGATTACAAGTATTATGTCACATTCATTGATGAAAAATCCAAATACACCTGGTTAACATTGATTAAAACTAAAGATAGGGTCCTTGATGCATTTAAAAATTTTCAAGCCTATGTGACTAACCAATATCATGCCAAGATTAAGATTTTCAGGTCTGATAATGGTGGGGAGTATACTGGGCATGCATTTCGTGATCACCTTGCTCAACATGGGATTCTTCACCAGACTAGCTGCCCATACACTCCACAGCAGAATGGAGTTGCGGAAAGGAAGAACAGACATCTCATGGAGGTGTCCCGGTCCATGATGTTCCACAAAGGGGTTCCCAAGAGGTATTGGAGTGATGCTGTGATGACTGCGTGCTACCTGATCAACAGGATACCAACCAGGATCTTGGCAGATCAATCTCCATTTGAGGTACTCAACAAGAGCAGGCCAGTCTTGGATCACCTGAGGACCTTTGGATGCGTGTGTTATGTTCTTGTACCAGGCGAGCAGAGAAACAAACTAGAAGCAAAGAGCACCAAGGCTATGATGATTGGGTATTCCACTTCACAGAAGGGATACAAATGCTATGATCCTACAGCTAGGAGAGTCCTAGTGTCAAGGGATGTCAGATTCATGGAAGACAAAGGATACTATGATGAGCAGACATGGGAAGACTTGGAGGATCTCTCCCAGCCATCAGAAAGAGCTGCTTGCTTGAGAAACATCCTAGAGGGGCTCGGAATTGGAGTGTCCCAGGATCAGAGTAGGCGTCCAGAACCTACTCCAGCTGCAGCAGAAGAACCATCCCACTTTGCACATGAGGGGGGAAGTGAATCAGTATCTGAACTAGAGGACCAAGGCTTAGAAGAGGCAGGTGAGCTAGGAAACAGAGGAACTGATTCTCCTGTCCAAAGTGGAGAAGGATCAGCAAGGGGAGAACTGAATGAAGAAGATCAGAGACAAGGAGAGGCTAGAGCTGAAGCTGAAGAACAGACTGAAGCAGTGACTCCACAAGTAGAAGAAGAACAAGAGATGGCACAAGAAGGGCCAGTGTTGAGAAGGAGTACAAGGCTGAGGAAGGATCCTTCCAGTTGGGTAAACACGAGAGTGTACTACAATGCCCAAGCTGTGAAGCATCCTACTCAGGCTGTGTGTTCCTTTGCTCAATATCCAGAAGCACATTGTGCATTTATGGTAAACTTAGATAAGAATCACATTCCAAGAAGCTATGAAGAGGCAATGGAAGATAAGGAATGGAAGGAATCAGTAGGAGCTGAGGCAGGAGCTATGATAAAGAATGACACATGGTATGAGAGTGAACTACCAAAAGGGAAGAAGGCTGTGTCTAGTAGATGGATCTTTACAGTCAAGTACAAGGCTGATGGGTCGATTGAGAGGAAGAAGACTAGACTGGTAGCAAGAGGGTTCACTCAGACTTATGGAGAAGACTACATTGATACATTTGCTCCAGTTGCAAAGCTACACACCATTCGAATAGTCCTATCAGTGGCTACTAACCTTGGGTGGGATCTTTGGCAGATGGATGTTAAGAATGCATTTCTCCAAGGAGAGTTAGAAGATGAAGTTTACATGCTACCACCTCCGGGCCTAGAAGGGATGGTGAAACCAGGGAATGTGCTGAGACTGAAGAAGGCCATCTATGGGTTGAAGCAATCACCAAGGGCATGGTATCACAAGCTGAGCACAACTCTAAATGGAAGAGGTTTCAGGAAATCAGAGCTTGATCACACTCTCTTCACTCTTACGACACCTGCTGGCATTGTTGTGCTTCTTGTATATGTGGATGACATAGTTATCACAGGCAGTGATAAGGTTGAAATCAAGGAGACCAAGGAGTTTCTGAAATCTGTGTTTGACATCAAAGACTTGGGAGAAATGAAGTACTTCCTTGGAATTGAGCTGTGCAGATCAGAAGAAGGGTTGTTCATCTCACAAAGGAAGTATATCTTGGATCTATTGAAGGAGGCTGGTGCGTATGGTGGAAAGACAGCCAAGATGCCCATGGAGGATGGGTATAAAGCTCCACGTGAGGGGGAGCTAGAAGATAGTAAGCTATTTCATGATCCAAAGCTATACAGGAAGCTTGTGGGGAAGCTGATCTATCTAACCATCACTAGGCCAGACATCTGTTTTGCTGTGAACCAAGTGAGTCAGCATATGCAAGCTCCAAGAGAGCATCACTGGCGCATGGTAGAAAGAGTTCTCATGTATCTGAATGGAACTCAAGGGCTTGGTATATGGATGGGTTGTAACGGGAGTACTGAAGCAGTGGGATATTGTGATGCAGATTGGGCTGGAGACAGAACAGATAGAAGATCTACAACCGGCTATTGCACATTCATTGGTGGAAACATGGTTACTTGGAAGAGTAAGAAGCAGAAGGTGGTGTCATGCTCAAGTGCCGAGGCTGAGTATAGAGCAATGCTAAAACTCACAAATGAGTTGGTATGGATTAAAGGAATACTGAAGCACTTGGAGATTGAGCAAGCAACACCAATGACCATGCACTGTGACAATCAAGCAGCCATTCACATAGCCACAAACTCGGTGTTCCATGAAAGAACTAAGCACATTGAAGTGGACTGTCATAAAGTGAGGCAGATGATAGTCTTGGGAGTAATACTGCCGTGCTACACAAGGAGTGAGGATCAGTTGGCAGATGTATTCACTAAGGCGGCTAGGCAAAAGACAATGGAGTCAATTCACATAAGGTTGGGACTCCTTGATCTTTCGCCTAAGGGCTGATCTATACACTCTCCTGATCATGAGGTCCTTACTCTTTTTCCCTCATCAGAGTTTTGTCCCAATGGGTTTTCTTTGATGAGGTTTTTAATGAGGAGGAGCTCATGATCCTTCCAAGCTTGACTTGTTCCACATGGTCAAGCTTGAGGGGGAGTGTTGAGATGAGCTGAGGAATATGAGGAGAGTTGTTCAGGGTTGAAGAGGTTGTGATGTGGAGAAGAGGAGAAGGATTGGCCTTAGGGAGAACCGTCCGTACCGGTCCGTACAGGTCCGTACCATGGCCGTACGGCCGTACAGACGGTATCGACCAAGCGGTAAAGAAATGTTACCGCGAGAAGAAGTTCACGGTCTGATCATGTTTTGCCTTGACCAAAGAAGGCATATGACCGTTTATGGATAGAGGAAGAGCGTCTCTACAGGCTGGCACAGGCTGGAAGGATAAGGTTCACTTTTAGCATAGTGACCACGCGTGTGGAGAGGCTCATTGGTCCGGTTCAAATTAAAGGCTCCCTTAGACTTGACCTCACATGCTTAGTCTCTTCTTAAACCCTAGTATCACCTCCTATATATTGTAAACACTCTCTCATTAATTAAAGTATGCGAGTTATGTTACTCTCTCTCTAGTCTCTCTCTCTTGTTCATCATGGATCATACTTAATCTCCCCATTTCTCTCACAATCTCTTCTAAACCTCTCTTAATCTCTTACCAAATCTCTCTTAATCTCTCAATACCTATTCTACTCTCTAATCTCATACGGACGGTTCTCCCTAAGGCCAATCCTTCTCCTCTTCTCCACATCACAACCTCTTCAACCCTGAACAACTCTCCTCATATTCCTCAGCTCATCTCAACACTCCCCCTCAAGCTTGACCATGTGGAACAAGTCAAGCTTGGAAGGATCATGAGCTCCTCCTCATTAAAAACCTCATCAAAGAAAACCCATTGGGACAAAACTCTGATGAGGGAAAAAGAGTAAGGACCTCATGATCAGGAGAGTGTATAGATCAGCCCTTAGGCGAAAGATCAAGGAGTCCCAACCTTATGTGAATTGACTCCATTGTCTTTTGCCTAGCCGCCTTAGTGAATACATCTGCCAACTGATCCTCACTCCTTGTGTAGCACGGCAGTATTACTCCCAAGACTATCATCTGCCTCACTTTATGACAGTCCACTTCAATGTGCTTAGTTCTTTCATGGAACACCGAGTTTGTGGCTATGTGAATGGCTGCTTGATTGTCACAGTGCATGGTCATTGGTGTTGCTTGCTCAATCTCCAAGTGCTTCAGTATTCCTTTAATCCATACCAACTCATTTGTGAGTTTTAGCATTGCTCTATACTCAGCCTCGGCACTTGAGCATGACACCACCTTCTGCTTCTTACTCTTCCAAGTAACCATGTTTCCACCAATGAATGTGCAATAGCCGGTTGTAGATCTTCTATCTGTTCTGTCTCCAGCCCAATCTGCATCACAATATCCCACTGCTTCAGTACTCCCGTTACAACCCATCCATATACCAAGCCCTTGAGTTCCATTCAGATACATGAGAACTCTTTCTACCATGCGCCAGTGATGCTCTCTTGGAGCTTGCATATGCTGACTCACTTGGTTCACAGCAAAACAGATGTCTGGCCTAGTGATGGTTAGATAGATCAGCTTCCCCACAAGCTTCCTGTATAGCTTTGGATCATGAAATAGCTTACTATCTTCTAGCTCCCCCTCACGTGGAGCTTTATACCCATCCTCCATGGGCATCTTGGCTGTCTTTCCACCATACGCACCAGCCTCCTTCAATAGATCCAAGATATACTTCCTTTGTGAGATGAACAACCCTTCTTCTGATCTGCACAGCTCAATTCCAAGGAAGTACTTCATTTCTCCCAAGTCTTTGATGTCAAACACAGATTTCAGAAACTCCTTGGTCTCCTTGATTTCAACCTTATCACTGCCTGTGATAACTATGTCATCCACATATACAAGAAGCACAACAATGCCAGCAGGTGTCGTAAGAGTGAAGAGAGTGTGATCAAGCTCTGATTTCCTGAAACCTCTTCCATTTAGAGTTGTGCTCAGCTTGTGATACCATGCCCTTGGTGATTGCTTCAACCCATAGATGGCCTTCTTCAGTCTCAGCACATTCCCTGGTTTCACCATCCCTTCTAGGCCCGGAGGTGGTAGCATGTAAACTTCATCTTCTAACTCTCCTTGGAGAAATGCATTCTTAACATCCATCTGCCAAAGATCCCACCCAAGGTTAGTAGCCACTGATAGGACTATTCGAATGGTGTGTAGCTTTGCAACTGGAGCAAATGTATCAATGTAGTCTTCTCCATAAGTCTGAGTGAACCCTCTTGCTACCAGTCTAGTCTTCTTCCTCTCAATCGACCCATCAGCCTTGTACTTGACTGTAAAGATCCATCTACTAGACACAGCCTTCTTCCCTTTTGGTAGTTCACTCTCATACCATGTGTCATTCTTTATCATAGCTCCTGCCTCAGCTCCTACTGATTCCTTCCATTCCTTATCTTCCATTGCCTCTTCATAGCTTCTTGGAATGTGATTCTTATCTAAGTTTACCATAAATGCACAATGTGCTTCTGGATATTGAGCAAAGGAACACACAGCCTGAGTAGGATGCTTCACAGCTTGGGCATTGTAGTACACTCTCGTGTTTACCCAACTGGAAGGATCCTTCCTCAGCCTTGTACTTCTTCTCAACACTGGCCCTTCTTGTGCCATCTCTTGTTCTTCTTCTACTTGTGGAGTCACTGCTTCAGTCTGTTCTTCAGCTTCAGCTCTAGCCTCTCCTTGTCTCTGATCTTCTTCATTCAGTTCTCCCCTTGCTGATCCTTCTCCACTTTGGACAGGAGAATCAGTTCCTCTGTTTCCTAGCTCACCTGCCTCTTCTAAGCCTTGGTCCTCTAGTTCAGATACTGATTCACTTCCCCCCTCATGTGCAAAGTGGGATGGTTCTTCTGCTGCAGCTGGAGTAGGTTCTGGACGCCTACTCTGATCCTGGGACACTCCAATTCCGAGCCCCTCTAGGATGTTTCTCAAGCAAGCAGCTCTTTCTGATGGCTGGGAGAGATCCTCCAAGTCTTCCCATGTCTGCTCATCATAGTATCCTTTGTCTTCCATGAATCTGACATCCCTTGACACTAGGACTCTCCTAGCTGTAGGATCATAGCATTTGTATCCCTTCTGTGAAGTGGAATACCCAATCATCATAGCCTTGGTGCTCTTTGCTTCTAGTTTGTTTCTCTGCTCGCCTGGTACAAGAACATAACACACGCATCCAAAGGTCCTCAGGTGATCCAAGACTGGCCTGCTCTTGTTGAGTATCTCAAATGGAGATTGATCTGCCAAGATCCTGGTTGGTATCCTGTTGATCAGGTAGCACGCAGTCATCACAGCATCACTCCAATACCTCTTGGGAACCCCTTTGTGGAACATCATGGACCGGGACACCTCCATGAGATGTCTGTTCTTCCTTTCCGCAACTCCATTCTGCTGTGGAGTGTATGGGCAGCTAGTCTGGTGAAGAATCCCATGTTGAGCAAGGTGATCACGAAATGCATGCCCAGTATACTCCCCACCATTATCAGACCTGAAAATCTTAATCTTGGCATGATATTGGTTAGTCACATAGGCTTGAAAATTTTTAAATGCATCAAGGACCCTATCTTTAGTTTTAATCAATGTTAACCAGGTGTATTTGGATTTTTCATCAATGAATGTGACATAATACTTGTAATCATCCCTAGATAAGCAAGGTGCCGTCCAAACATCAGAGTGAATTAAATCAAAGCAGTTTGCATAAAGAGTAGATGATCTCTGAAAAACAGTCTTACAATGTTTGCCCAAAATACATGCCTCACAATCATTATTTTTAAACATGACACCTGGTAACATAATGCTTAAGGCCCTAACATGTGGATGTCCTAGCCTAGCATGCCACAGAGCATCAGTACTTAAGGAAGAAACAGAACTAAACGAGAAACAAGAACTAGAAATAGGTGCAAGGTCTTCAATCATGTAAAGATCCCCCTGTTGACATGAAGCAATAAAGAGAGGAGAATGAAGTAAGAAGCAAGAGGGGAACAATTACATCCGGATCAAGCAATCACTCAACTTACCTTGCTAGACAAGTCTGTCCGTACAAGACAACCCTAACTTGGAGTGCAAGACATAAGAGTGACTGATGTAGAAGAGAAGAAGGCAAGAAGAATGTTTGGAATCGCCTAAGGGAAGTGGGGAACCGTTGAGAGTGCAGGTCACGGGTCTGGTTAAGGATTCAAAGTCTTCCCACCCGTTAGGACCTGTCACTATCCAGGACCACTTTGCCCATCTCTCCTCTGTCTTAACTTCTTTGTTTATTGTTTCCTTAATGTCGACATCTTGCTGTATGAATTCTATAAATGGGTTGTTCCCATAAACAAATCATTCAAGGGAAAAGAGTTCTCTATTATTCTCTTTGTCAATCTCTCTCTCTCTCTCTCACGGTTCAACCTAGTTCTTCTCTAATCTCTTCACAAATCTTCCTTAAACTCTCACATAAATCCTATAAAACTCTCATGGTATCAGAGCAGCTGTGCTCTTGAGACCTAAATCTCTTTTTCTTCCGCGAACTCTCTGTGTTTTATTTCTATTTTTGGCAAAGTTCATCCTGTTCTTGAGGTGTTCTTCAATCTCATTTCCAGAATTTGCCAAAAGTAGCAAAGTTCATCCAAAACTTTCGTTTCTCTTTCTCTCTTGATGGATACCTCCGAGAACCCAAAGATGGTAATGATACCAGTTACTCTCAAGGGTCCTAACTACCTGACATGGGCAAGACTTGCCAAAACAGCTCTCGGAGGCAGAGGTCTTTGGGAGATTGTTGAAGAAGGCCGCCCCACCAAGAAGACTGTCCTAGGAGAGGATGGCAAAGAAGTGGTGGTTGCGGATGCTGGGGATAAGAAGAAAGGTCAGGAGGACCTCATGGTGTTGTCTATCATCCAGAATAGCCTCGCCCCTTCTCTCCAAGAGGCTTATGCATTCTGTGAAACTTCCAAGGAGCTGTGGGATACTCTCAAGAAGGTGTATGCCAACAAATCCAACATCAGCAAGGTGTATGAAGTAAAAGGAGCAATCAATTCTCTAAGTCAAGAGGACACAGACTTTGATGCTCATTTTGGGAAGTTCCGGTCTCTATGGGCTGAGCTAGAGATGCTCAGACCCGCAACAGTTGATCCGGATGTTCTACATGAAAGAAGGGAGCAAGATAAGGTCTTTGCCTTGCTGCTCACTCTCAACCCAGGGTATGATGACCTTATTAGGCACATACTGAGGAACAAGGAGCTTCCATCTCTAGATGAAGTGTGTGCTGAGATTCAGAAGGAGCACGGCTCAGTGGGTCTCTTTAAGAGAAAGGGAGAGCTAGTGATGGCCAATCAAGCTGAAGGAGCCGAGAGCAAACCTGCCGGAGTAGCCAACAAAGGGTACTACAAGCCGGAGGAAAAGAAAGTGTGGGTGTGTGATCATTGCAAGAGGAAGGGTCACGGCAAGGACAAGTGCTGGATACTTCACCCACACCTCAAACCGGCTAAGTTCAAGACTGATGGTCGGGCAAACTACTCAGGTGATGTAGGAGAAGCTTCCACGGCCTACCGCACTCATGAGGGCAAGGGAAACCAGGATGAGTCCATCAAGAAATCTGACATTGAGGCACTCATCAAAGCTCTCAAGGAGTCTGGTAAAACTCTTGGTTCCTCCCTTAGTGCATCATATCAATTGCCTAGGAGTTTATTCACGGCGTTTCAAGTTGCTCATGAATCTGATAGAGTTAAACCCTTAGTCATAGACTCAGGAGCCTCTCATCACATGATTAGTGATTTAAATTTGATTAAAAATATCACTCCTGCAGTAGGAAATGTTATGATAGCTGATGGTAACAAGGTTCCAATTAAAGGCATAGGGGAACTTAAATTATTTGAGAAAGAATCCAAAGCTTTCTACATGCCTAGTTTCACTTCTAATCTATTATCTGTGAAAAGGGTGACCAATGACTTGAATTGCAATGTTATATTTACGCCTGATGATGTCTACTTTCAGGATATTGACTCATGTAGGTTGCTTGGCAAAGGTGTGAGCAAGGGAAACCTGTACTTGCTAGAAGACACTAAGCTTGCATCCGATCTATCTGTTGCTTTCAATTCAAGTTTTAATTTCCCTAAAGATGTAATGTGGCATGCTAGATTAGGACATCCTCATTCTCGTGCCTTGAACATCATGTTGCCTAGTATTTCATTCCAGCAAGATTGTGAAGCTTGTATCTTAGGAAAACATTGCAAAACTGTATTTCCCAAGTCTAGTACAATCTATGAACACTGCTTTGATTTAATCCACTCGGATGTATGGACAGCTCCATGTCTTTCTAGAGAACATCACAAGTATTTTGTGACCTTTATTGATGAGAAATCCAAGTACACATGGATCACTCTCTTACAATCAAAGGATAGGGTCTTAGATGCATTTATAAACTTTGAAACATATGTCTCTAACCATTATAATGCCAAAGTTAAGATTTTGAGATCAGATAATGGAGGAGAGTACACCAGCAATGCATTCAAAGCTCATCTAGCCAAACAAGGTGTGATTCATCAAACCAGCTGTCCATACACTCCCCAACAAAATGGTGTGGCCGAGAGGAAGAACAGGCATCTCATGGAGGTCACTAGGAGCATGATGTTCCATACTAGTGTCCCAAAGAGCTTTTGGGGTGATGCGGTCCTAACTGCATGCTACCTGATCAACCGCATTCCTACCAGAGTTCTACAAGACTGCTCTCCATTTGAGGTATTGAACAAAGCTAAACCATCTATTGATCATATGCGTGTGTTTGGGTGCCTTTGTTTTGTTTTGAAACCAGGAGAACTGAGGAACAAACTGGAGGCTAAGAGCACAAGAGCTATGTTCATTGGGTATTCACCAAACCAGAAGGGCTATAAGTGCTATGAACCAGAGACTAGGAGAGTCTTGGTATCTAGAGATGTGAAGTTTGTAGAAACCAGAGGGTACTACAACAACAAGGATTGGAATGAGCTGGAGAACTTGTCTCAATCCGCATCAGATAGAGCAGCCAATCTCAGACAAGTCATGAGGAGACTTGGGGTCAGCTTACCTATGGAAGAGCCGGGACAAGCAGGATCAGATAATGTGGGAGGATCAAGCCGGTCTGAAGAGCAAACCGAGACAACTACAGATGAAGTTGAGATCCAAGAAGCTGCTCCCCTTGATCCTGAGGGGGGAAATCAGGGTGAACCACCTGTATCTGAGGAAGTTCATGATCAAGAAGAGCACCATGACCAAGAGGAGGAAGTGGAGGATCAGAATCAGAACTTGGAAGGTGGAGAAGGCACTCAGAATGAAAATGATCAGCCAGTACTTAGGAGAAGTACTAGGATCAAGAAGCCGGCTTCAAACTGGAACAACACCAGAGTCTACTTCAATGCAGAGGCAGTAGCTCACCCACCCAGTGGCGTGTGCTCCCTAGCTCACTATCCAGAAGAACATCAAGCCTTTGTGGGCTCATTGGATCAGGAATGGATACCAAGAACATATGCAGAAGCTATGGAAGATGATGAATGGAGGGAATCAGTGAATGATGAAATGGGAGCCATGGAGAGGAACAACACCTGGTATGAGACAGAGCTTCCAAAAGGAAAGAAAGCCGTGACCAGCAGACTCATACACACTATCAAGTATCTTGCAAATGGAAAGCCAGAAAGAAAAAAGACCAGATTGGTAGCAAGAGGATACACACAAGTTTATGGAGAAGACTATCTAGACACCTTTGCACCAGTGGCCAAGCTTCACACAATCCGGATTATCCTTTCATTGGCAGTAAATCAAGAGTGGGATCTTTGGCAAATGGATGTGAAGAATGCCTTCTTGCAAGGTGAACTAGAAGATGAGGTATATATGAGACCACCGCCGGGAATGGAAGAGATGGTGAAACCAGGGAATGTACTCAGACTCAGAAAAGCCATATATGGTTTGAAACAATCACCAAGAGCTTGGTATCACAAGCTGAGCACTACACTGAATGGGAGAGGCTTTGTGAAGTCTCAAGCGGATCACACACTCTTCACTCTCACCAGCAAGCAAGGGATTGTTGTGATTCTAGTCTATGTGGATGATATCATCATCACTGGTTGTGACAAGGAGGGGATCAGTTCAACCAAGACCTTTCTTAAAGCCGCATTTGATATCAAAGACCTAGGAGAACTGAAGTACTTCCTCGGCATTGAGATGTGCAGATCAAAGGAAGGATTGTTCATGTCCCAAAGAAAGTATACCCTGGACATCTTAAAGGAGGCAGGAGATCTTGGAGGAAGACAAGCCAAGACACCACTTGAAGAAGGTTACAAGGTATTGCGAGAGGGGGAGTATGAAGATACTCCATTTGAAGATGTCAAACAATATAGACGGATGGTTGGGAAGCTGATCTATCTAACCATCACTCGGCCAGATGTGTGCTTTGCAGTTAATCAAGTAAGCCAACATATGCAAACTCCCAAGGTTCATCACTGGAACATGGTGGAGAGGATACTAAGATACTTGAGAGAGGCACCAGGTCAGGGTGTATGGATGGCTTGCAACAAGAACACTGAGGTGATAGGATACTGTGATGCAGATTGGGCTGGGGACAGAATAGACAGAAGATCAACCACCGGCTATTGTACATTCATTGGAGGAAATCTGGTCACTTGGAAGAGCAAGAAACAGAAGGTAGTGTCTTGCTCTAGTGCAGAAGCAGAGTACAGATCAATGAGGAAGCTAACCAGTGAGCTTATCTGGATAAAAGGGCTTCTAGGCGACTTGGGAATTGAGATCAAAACTCCCATGACCATGCATTGTGACAACCAAGCCGCAATACACATTGCATCCAACTCAGTCTTCCATGAGAGGACAAAACACATAGAAGTGGACTGCCACAAGGTAAGACAAGCAGTAGAGCAGCAAGTGATTCTCCCATGTTATACAAGAAGTGAGGATCAGCTGGCTGACATCTTCACCAAGGCGGCCAGTAGCAAAGTTTGTGAGTCCATTCTTCCAAGACTTGGACTCATAAACCTCCCATGTCAATAATCCCCTCACCATGGAGTATTCTACTCTTTTTCCTTTGCTTGGTTTTTATCCCAAGTGGTTTTTCCAAGTAAAGGTTTTAATGAGGGAATGCTTCATGGTTTCCAAGCTTGACAATCACCACTGTCAAGCTTGAGGGGGAGTGTTGACATGAAGCAATAAAGAGAGGAGAATGAAGTAAGAAGCAAGAGGGGAACAATTACATCCGGATCAAGCAATCACTCAACTTACCTTGCTAGACAAGTCTGTCCGTACAAGACAACCCTAACTTGGAGTGCAAGACATAAGAGTGACTGATGTAGAAGAGAAGAAGGCAAGAAGAATGTTTGGAATCGCCTAAGGGAAGTGGGGAACCGTTGAGAGTGCAGGTCACGGGTCTGGTTAAGGATTCAAAGTCTTCCCACCCGTTAGGACCTGTCACTATCCAGGACCACTTTGCCCATCTCTCCTCTGTCTTAACTTCTTTGTTTATTGTTTCCTTAATGTCGACATCTTGCTGTATGAATTCTATAAATGGGTTGTTCCCATAAACAAATCATTCAAGGGAAAAAGAGTTCTCTATTATTCTCTTTGTCAATCTCTCTCTCTCTCTCTCTCACGGTTCAACCTAGTTCTTCTCTAATCTCTTCACAAATCTTCCTTAAACTCTCACATAAATCCTATAAAACTCTCACCCCCTTGGTTGCTCCTTGCCCAATCAACTTACTGCTCTTAATATCCTGAAACTTAACATCATTAGGACTGAAAATAACATTGCATTGAAGATCAGTAGTGCATTTCTTAACTGATAAAAGATTAGAGGTGAACTCAGGCATGTAAAAAGCTTTTGAATCCTTATTAAACAAGTTCAGTTTACCAATGCCCCTAATGGGAATTCTATCTCCATTTGCAATCATAACATGTCCAAGGGCAGGTTCTATGTCTTTTATCAGATTGTTATCACTAATCATGTGATGAGATGCACCAGAGTCAATTATCAATGGTTTATGCAAGCTCCTAGCAGTCTTGGTTCTAGATGTTTCATTTTCAGCTTTCAGGCTCTTAACTACTCCTAACAATCTATCAGTTATGCTAGTATGAGCAGTGGCAGTACATGAGATTTTAAAAATGTCTAACAGTTTATCAGAGATACTAGGTAATGTATGAGCAGAGTATGAGTATCCAAGAGTGTTGCCTAGCATTTTACCAGACTCCTTGAGGGCTCGGATGAAAGCCTCAAAGTCAGCCTTGGTGATCACCTCCTGAGAAGTTAGAGCTCTGCCTTCACTTTCACCCGCCTTGACATTTGGACTAGCCCCTGATGAGCCGGCACCACTTGCTTCAGCAGAAAGGTGAGCCTTAGCTTCTCTATCCTTGTTGAACTTGCTAGGCCTGAGGTGTGGATGTAGGATCCAGCACTGACTCTTCTTATGCCCCTGCCGCTTGCAATGCTCACAGCTTCCCTCATACTTCTCATACTTCCTTCCATCTCCACGGTACGCTGCCTTGTTTGCTTGCGCCTCTTCTGCTTTATGAGCCGTGGACATTCCCTTCTTGCCTCCAAACAACCCAAGAGAGCCTTCCTCCTTCTGAAGTTGAGCGCATACCTCCTCCATGGATGGGAGAGTAGGTGATCTCAGGATATGCTTGATCACATCCTGGTAGCTTTCATCTAGAGTCATCAATAGCCCAAACACCTGATCTTGCTCTCTCCTCTCAATGAGCGATTCCTCATCAGTTGTGTTGGGTCTAAGACTCTCAAGTTCGGACCACAAAGCTCCAAACTTCCCCATGTGCTTGGTGAGATCTTCTCCATCTTGCCTCAAGACACTGATGGTTTGCTTCAGATCAAACACCCGGCTTATGTTGGACTTGTTTCCATACCTCTTATGGAGCATGTCCCAAAGGCGCTTAGGAGTCTCAAAGTGCACGTAAGCTTCAAGTATGGGGAGCTCCAGGGAGGCATGGAGCACAGACAGCACCATAAAATCCTCTTGGACCCATCTCTTTGCTTCAGCTACCGCAAGAGTCTTCCCGTCGCCTTCTTCTTCATCTTCTTTGGCCACTGGCTCCGGACCATCATCTGTGATGTGGTTCCACAACCCTAGCCTTCCAATGGTAGTCCTCACCAACTGGGACCACATCAAGTAGTTCGAGCCTCCCTTCAGTGCAACCGGAACCGTCACCAGTTTGCTAAAGTTGGTCGTCTCCATCTCCTCTTCTTTAACACACAAGAACAAACTCGCAAATGTAAAGAAAGGAACAAGGATCTCTCAATACCAAAGCCAACCTGGCTCTGATACCATATGAGATTAGAGAGTAGAATAGGTATTGAGAGATTAAGAGAGATTTGGTAAGAGATTATGAGAGGTTTAGAAGAGATTGTGAGAGAAATGGGGAGATTAAGTATGATCCATGATGAACAAGAGAGAGAGACTAGAGAGAGAGTAACATAACTCGCATACTTTCATTAATGAGAGAGTGTTTACAATATATAGGAGGTGATACTAGGGTTTAAGAAGAGACTAAGCATGTGAGGTCAAGTCTAAGGGAGCCTTTAATTTGAACTGGACCAATGAGCCTCTCCACACGCGTGGTCACTATGCTAAAAGTGAACCTTATCCTTCCAGCCTGTGCCAGCCTGTAGAGACGCTCTTCCTCTATCCATAAACGGTCATATGCCTTCTTTGGTCAAGGCAAAACATGATCAGACCGTGAACTTCTTCTCGCGGTAACATTTCTTTACCGCTTGGTCGATACCGTCTGTACGGCCGTACGGCCATGGTACGGACCTGTACGGACCGGTACGGACGGTTCTCCCTAAGGCCAATCCTTCTCCTCTTCTCCACATCACAACCTCTTCAACCCTGAACAACTCTCCTCATATTCCTCAGCTCATCTCAACAATAACTTCTTCATCCCAACTCCTATGAGATTTATTCAACTTCCTGGTGTTTCTCCACCATTTTATGTATCCAAATCAAGCTTCTTACAAAGTGATTCATCCTGGTTTGATTGGAACGACGAAGAAGCTGTCCTATTCCCAAACTGGGAAACTGGAATCACCTGATTAGAAATGGGATAACTTCTTCATCCCAACTCCTATGAGATTTATTCAACTTCCTGGTGATTCTCCAACACTTTATGTATCCAAATCAAGCTTCTTACAAAGTGATTCATCCTGGTTTGATTGGAACGACGAAGAAGCTGTCCTATTCCCAAACTGGGAAACTGGAATCACCTGATTAGAAAGTGGGATAACTTCTTCATCCCAACTCCTATGAGATTTATTCAACTTCCTGGTGTTTCTCCACCATTTTATGTATCCAAATCAAGCTTCTTACAAAGTGATTCATCCTGGTTTGATTGGAACGACGAAGAAGCTGTCCTATTCCCAAACTGGGAAACTGGAATCACCTGATTAGAAATGGGATAACTTCTTCATCCCAACTCCTATGAGATTTATTCAACTTCCTGGTGATTCTCCAACACTTTATGTATCCAAATCAAGCTTCTTACAAAGTGATTCATCCTGGTTTGATTGGAACGACGAAGAAGCTGTCCTATTCCCAAACTGGGAAACTGGAATCACCTGATTAGAAAGTGGGATAACTTCTTCATCCCAACTCCTATGAGATTTATTCAACTTCCTGGTGATTCTCCAACACTTTATGTATCCAAATCAAGCTTCTTACAAAGTGATTCATCCTGGTTTGATTGGAACGACGAAGAAGCTGTCCTATTCCCAAACTGGGAAACTGGAATCACCTGATTAGAAAGTGGGATAACTTCTTCATCCCAACTCCTATGAGATTTATTCAACTTCCTGGTGATTCTCCAACACTTTATGTATCCAAATCAAGCTTCTTACAAAGTGATTCATCCTGGTTTGATTGGAACGAAGAAGAAGCTGTCCTATTCCCAAACTGGGAAACTGGAATCACCTGATTAGAAAGTGGGATAACTTCTTCATCCCAACTCCTATGAGATTTATTCAACTTCCTGGTGTTTCTCCACCATTTTATGTATCCAAATCAAGCTTCTTACAAAGTGATTCATCCTGGTTTGATTGGAACGACGAAGAAGCTGTCCTATTCCCAAACTGGGAAACTGGAATCACCTGATTAGAAAGTGGGATAACTTCTTCATCCCAACTCCTATGAGATTTATTCAACTTCCTGGTGATTCTCCAACACTTTATGTATCCAAATCAAGCTTCTTACAAAGTGATTCATCCTGGTTTGATTGGAACGACGAAGAAGCTGTCCTATTCCCAAACTGGGAAACTGGAATCACCTGATTAGAAAGTGGGATAACTTCTTCATCCCAACTCCTATGAGATTTATTCAACTTCCTGGTGATTCTCCAACACTTTATGTATCCAAATCAAGCTTCTTACAAAGTGATTCATCCTGGTTTGATTGGAACGACGAAGAAGCTGTCCTATTCCCAAACTGGGAAACTGGAATCACCTGATTAGAAAGTGGGATAACTTCTTCATCCCAACTCCTATGAGATTTATTCAACTTCCTGGTGTTTCTCCACCATTTTATGTATCCAAATCAAGCTTCTTACAAAGTGATTCATCCTGGTTTGATTGGAACGACGAAGAAGCTGTCCTATTCCCAAACTGGGAAACTGGAATCACCTGATTAGAAAGTGGGATAACTTCTTCATCCCAACTCCTATGAGATTTATTCAACTTCCTGGTGATTCTCCAACATTTTATGTATCCAAATCAAGCTTCTTACAAAGTGATTCATCCTGGTTTGATTGGAACGACGAAAAAGCTGTCCTATTCCCAAACTGGGAAACTGGAATCACCTGATTAGAAAGTGGGATAACTTCTTCATCCCAACTCCTATGAGATTTATTCAACTTCCTGGTGATTCTCCAACACTTTATGTATCCAAATCAAGCTTCTTACAAAGTGATTCATCCTGGTTTGATTGGAACGACGAAGAAGCTGTCCTATTCCCAAACTGGGAAACTGGAATCACCTGATTAGAAAGTGGGATAACTTCTTCATCCCAACTCCTATGAGATTTATTCAACTTCCTGGTGATTCTCCAACACTTTATGTATCCAAATCAAGCTTCTTACAAAGTGATTCATCCTGGTTTGATTGGAACGACGAAGAAGCTGTCCTATTCCCAAACTGGGAAACTGGAATCACCTGATTAGAAAGTGGGATAACTTCTTCATCCCAACTCCTATGAGATTTATTCAACTTCCTGGTGTTTCTCCACCATTTTATGTATCCAAATCAAGCTTCTTACAAAGTGATTCATCCTGGTTTGATTGGAACGACGAAGAAGCTGTCCTATTCCCAAACTGGGAAACTGGAATCACCTGATTAGAAAGTGGGATAACTTCTTCATCCCAACTCCTATGAGATTTATTCAACTTCCTGGTGATTCTCCAACACTTTATGTATCCAAATCAAGCTTCTTACAAAGTGATTCATCCTGGTTTGATTGGAACGACGAAGAAGCTGTCCTATTCCCAAACTGGGAAACTGGAATCACCTGATTAGAAAGTGGGATAACTTCTTCATCCCAACTCCTATGAGATTTATTCAACTTCCTGGTGATTCTCCAACACTTTATGTATCCAAATCAAGCTTCTTACAAAGTGATTCATCCTGGTTTGATTGGAACGACGAAGAAGCTGTCCTATTCCCAAACTGGGAAACTGGAATCACCTGATTAGAAAGTGGGATAACTTCTTCATCCCAACTCCTATGAGATTTATTCAACTTCCTGGTGATTCTCCAACACTTTATGTATCCAAATCAAGCTTCTTACAAAGTGATTCATCCTGGTTTGATTGGAACGACGAAGAAGCTGTCCTATTCCCAAACTGGGAAACTGGAATCACCTGATTAGAAAGTGGGATAACTTCTTCATCCCAACTCCTATGAGATTTATTCAACTTCCTGGTGATTCTCCAACACTTTATGTATCCAAATCAAGCTTCTTACAAAGTGATTCATCCTGGTTTGATTGGAACGACGAAGAAGCTGTCCTATTCCCAAACTGGGAAACTGGAATCACCTGATTAGAAAGTGGGATAACTTCTTCATCCCAACTCCTATGAGATTTATTCAACTTCCTGGTGATTCTCCAACACTTTATGTATCCAAATCAAGCTTCTTACAAAGTGATTCATCCTGGTTTGATTGGAACGACGAAGAAGCTGTCCTATTCCCAAACTGGGAAACTGGAATCACCTGATTAGAAAGTGGGATAACTTCTTCATCCCAACTCCTATGAGATTTATTCAACTTCCTGGTGATTCTCCACCACTTTATGTATCCAAATCAAGCTTCTTACAAAGTGATTCATCCTGGTTTGATTGGAACGACGAAGAAGCTGTCCTATTCCCAAACTGGGAAACTGGAATCACCTGATTAGAAAGTGGGATAACTTCTTCATCCCAACTCCTATGAGATTTATTCAACTTCCTGGTGATTCTCCAACACTTTATGTATCCAAATCAAGCTTCTTACAAAGTGATTCATCCTGGTTTGATTGGAACGACGAAGAAGCTGTCCTATTCCCAAACTGGGAAACTGGAATCACCTGATTAGAAAGTGGGATAACTTCTTCATCCCAACTCCTATGAGATTTATTCAACTTCCTGGTGATTCTCCAACACTTTATGTATCCAAATCAAGCTTCTTACAAAGTGATTCATCCTGGTTTGATTGGAACGACGAAGAAGCTGTCCTATTCCCAAACTGGGAAACTGGAATCACCTGATTAGAAAGTGGGATAACTTCTTCATCCCAACTCCTATGAGATTTATTCAACTTCCTGGTGATTCTCCACCATTTATGTATCCAAATCAAGCTTCTTACAAAGTGATTCATCCTGGTTTGATTGGAACGACGAAGAAGCTGTCCTATTCCCAAACTGGGAAACTGGAATCACCTGATTAGAAAGTGGGATAACTTCTTCATCCCAACTCCTATGAGATTTATTCAACTTCCTGGTGATTCTCCAACACTTTATGTATCCAAATCAAGCTTCTTACAAAGTGATTCATCCTGGTTTGATTGGAACGACGAAGAAGCTGTCCTATTCCCAAACTGGGAAACTGGAATCACCTGATTAGAAAGTGGGATAACTTCTTCATCCCAACTCCTATGAGATTTATTCAACTTCCTGGTGATTCTCCAACACTTTATGTATCCAAATCAAGCTTCTTACAAAGTGATTCATCCTGGTTTGATTGGAACGACGAAGAAGCTGTCCTATTCCCAAACTGGGAAACTGGAATCACCTGATTAGAAAGTGGGATAACTTCTTCATCCCAACTCCTATGAGATTTATTCAACTTCCTGGTGATTCTCCACCACTTTATGTATCCAAATCAAGCTTCTTACAAAGTGATTCATCCTGGTTTGATTGGAACGACGAAGAAGCTGTCCTATTCCCAAACTGGGAAACTGGAATCACCTGATTAGAAAGTGGGATAACTTCTTCATCCCAACTCCTATGAGATTTATTCAACTTCCTGGTGATTCTCCAACACTTTATGTATCCAAATCAAGCTTCTTACAAAGTGATTCATCCTGGTTTGATTGGAACGACGAAGAAGCTGTCCTATTCCCAAACTGGGAAACTGGAATCACCTGATTAGAAAGTGGGATAACTTCTTCATCCCAACTCCTATGAGATTTATTCAACTTCCTGGTGATTCTCCAACACTTTATGTATCCAAATCAAGCTTCTTACAAAGTGATTCATCCTGGTTTGATTGGAACGACGAAGAAGCTGTCCTATTCCCAAACTGGGAAACTGGAATCACCTGATTAGAAAGTGGGATAACTTCTTCATCCCAACTCCTATGAGATTTATTCAACTTCCTGGTGATTCTCCAACACTTTATGTATCCAAATCAAGCTTCTTACAAAGTGATTCATCCTGGTTTGATTGGAACGACGAAGAAGCTGTCCTATTCCCAAACTGGGAAACTGGAATCACCTGATTAGAAAGTGGGATAACTTCTTCATCCCAACTCCTATGAGATTTATTCAACTTCCTGGTGTTTCTCCACCATTTTATGTATCCAAATCAAGCTTCTTACAAAGTGATTCATCCTGGTTTGATTGGAACGACGAAGAAGCTGTCCTATTCCCAAACTGGGAAACTGGAATCACCTGATTAGAAAGTGGGATAACTTCTTCATCCCAACTCCTATGAGATTTATTCAACTTCCTGGTGATTCTCCAACACTTTATGTATCCAAATCAAGCTTCTTACAAAGTGATTCATCCTGGTTTGATTGGAACGACGAAGAAGCTGTCCTATTCCCAAACTGGGAAACTGGAATCACCTGATTAGAAAGTGGGATAACTTCTTCATCCCAACTCCTATGAGATTTATTCAACTTCCTGGTGATTCTCCAACACTTTATGTATCCAAATCAAGCTTCTTACAAAGTGATTCATCCTGGTTTGATTGGAACGACGAAGAAGCTGTCCTATTCCCAAACTGGGAAACTGGAATCACCTGATTAGAAAGTGGGATAACTTCTTCATCCCAACTCCTATGAGATTTATTCAACTTCCTGGTGATTCTCCAACACTTTATGTATCCAAATCAAGCTTCTTACAAAGTGATTCATCCTGGTTTGATTGGAACGAAGAAGCTGTCCTATTCCCAAACTGGGAAACTGGAATCACCTGATTAGAAAGTGGGATAACTTCTTCATCCCAACTCCTATGAGATTTATTCAACTTCCTGGTGATTCTCCAACACTTTATGTATCCAAATCAAGCTTCTTACAAAGTGATTCATCCTGGTTTGATTGGAACGACGAAGAAGCTGTCCTATTCCCAAACTGGGAAACTGGAATCACCTGATTAGAAAGTGGGATAACTTCTTCATCCCAACTCCTATGAGATTTATTCAACTTCCTGGTGATTCTCCAACACTTTATGTATCCAAATCAAGCTTCTTACAAAGTGATTCATCCTGGTTTGATTGGAACGACGAAGAAGCTGTCCTATTCCCAAACTGGGAAACTGGAATCACCTGATTAGAAAGTGGGATAACTTCTTCATCCCAACTCCTATGAGATTTATTCAACTTCCTGGTGTTTCTCCACCATTTATGTATCCAAATCAAGCTTCTTACAAAGTGATTCATCCTGGTTTGATTGGAACGACGAAGAAGCTGTCCTATTCCCAAACTGGGAAACTGGAATCACCTGATTAGAAAGTG
Organism: Brassica napus; assembly: GCF_020379485.1. Taxonomy (NCBI): domain Eukaryota; kingdom Viridiplantae; phylum Streptophyta; class Magnoliopsida; order Brassicales; family Brassicaceae; genus Brassica; species Brassica napus. The sequence continues at coordinate 162,868 of NW_026014930.1, forward strand.
GGATAACTTCTTCATCCCAACTCCTATGAGATTTATTCAACTTCCTGGTGATTCTCCAACACTTTATGTATCCAAATCAAGCTTCTTACAAAGTGATTCATCCTGGTTTGATTGGAACGACGAAGAAGCTGTCCTATTCCCAAACTGGGAAACTGGAATCACCTGATTAGAAAGTGGGATAACTTCTTCATCCCAACTCCTATGAGATTTATTCAACTTCCTGGTGATTCTCCAACACTTTATGTATCCAAATCAAGCTTCTTACAAAGTGATTCATCCTGGTTTGATTGGAACGACGAAGAAGCTGTCCTATTCCCAAACTGGGAAACTGGAATCACCTGATTAGAAAGTGGGATAACTTCTTCATCCCAACTCCTATGAGATTTATTCAACTTCCTGGTGATTCTCCACCACTTTATGTATCCAAATCAAGCTTCTTACAAAGTGATTCATCCTGGTTTGATTGGAACGACGAAGAAGCTGTCCTATTCCCAAACTGGGAAACTGGAATCACCTGATTAGAAAGTGGGATAACTTCTTCATCCCAACTCCTATGAGATTTATTCAACTTCCTGGTGATTCTCCAACACTTTATGTATCCAAATCAAGCTTCTTACAAAGTGATTCATCCTGGTTTGATTGGAACGACGAAGAAGCTGTCCTATTCCCAAACTGGGAAACTGGAATCACCTGATTAGAAAGTGGGATAACTTCTTCATCCCAACTCCTATGAGATTTATTCAACTTCCTGGTGATTCTCCAACACTTTATGTATCCAAATCAAGCTTCTTACAAAGTGATTCATCCTGGTTTGATTGGAACGACGAAGAAGCTGTCCTATTCCCAAACTGGGAAACTGGAATCACCTGATTAGAAAGTGGGATAACTTCTTCATCCCAACTCCTATGAGATTTATTCAACTTCCTGGTGATTCTCCACCACTTTATGTATCCAAATCAAGCTTCTTACAAAGTGATTCATCCTGGTTTGATTGGAACGACGAAGAAGCTGTCCTATTCCCAAACTGGGAAACTGGAATCACCTGATTAGAAAGTGGGATAACTTCTTCATCCCAACTCCTATGAGATTTATTCAACTTCCTGGTGATTCTCCAACACTTTATGTATCCAAATCAAGCTTCTTACAAAGTGATTCATCCTGGTTTGATTGGAACGACGAAGAAGCTGTCCTATTCCCAAACTGGGAAACTGGAATCACCTGATTAGAAAGTGGGATAACTTCTTCATCCCAACTCCTATGAGATTTATTCAACTTCCTGGTGATTCTCCAACACTTTATGTATCCAAATCAAGCTTCTTACAAAGTGATTCATCCTGGTTTGATTGGAACGACGAAGAAGCTGTCCTATTCCCAAACTGGGAAACTGGAATCACCTGATTAGAAAGTGGGATAACTTCTTCATCCCAACTCCTATGAGATTTATTCAACTTCCTGGTGATTCTCCAACACTTTATGTATCCAAATCAAGCTTCTTACAAAGTGATTCATCCTGGTTTGATTGGAACGACGAAGAAGCTATCCTATTCCCACACTGGGAAACTGAAATCACCTGATTAGAAAGCGGGATAACTTCTTCATCCCAACTCCTATGAGATTTATTCAACTTCCTGGTGATTCTCCTGTTGAGATGAGAGAATAAATGGTTGATATATTGAGAGAGGAAGAGAGTTGGAGTAGACAGTAACTTTGGAGTTTTACTGTGGTAACTTTAGTTTAACCACAGTAACAACTTGGGAAGTTATCTGATGGCATGAGAAGGTAACTTAGTGAAGGGAAGAGAGTAAACTCGACCAAAGAGGATAAGGAAGGATAAGGGAGCCTTTGACAGCCTGTATGATGCTGGAAAGGAGAGGATGCTTTTCTACTAGTGCAAGCATGTGAGAAAGCACAGCCAAGTGATTCAAAAGGAGTTCCAGCCTGTCCTTTGACTACACATGCTTATACATTTCGAAATCCCTTGTTGCTCTCTCTTTATATACTTGTAAACCCTCATCAGTATTAATTAATGGAGTTTTGAGTCTCTCTCTCTAGTCTCTCTCTTGTTCTTAATCTCTAATCTCTTTAATTCTCAGATTAAACTTAATCACTCTTTAAATCACAAAATCTAATATGGTATCAGAGCCAGGTTCCTTTAAAAGGAGAGAGTGATTTCGTTTTCTAAATGTCCTTGAGTGTTCTTGAGTGTTCTTGAGAGTTCTTGAGAGTTTGTCAAGAGCTAGATCCTTTAAAAGTCAAGTTGGTGTCTGTTGGTGTTTCTTTTGGAGAGTCAGCCTCAAGGGAGTCCCTTTAGGTGTTTGACAAGGTCAGAAGAGGGGTCTAGTTTGTGGTTAAGCTTGGCGTGTGAGATTAGAAGCATTTGGGGGAAGATCTAGGCTAAAGGTTGTTGCTTTAGGCTAAAGGAAATGGAGCTGCTTCAATCTGGTACAACAAGGCGTGAAGAGAAGAAAGAGAGAGGGAATGAGTGGGGGTGGTTCTCACAAATGAAAACAACTCTGAAAAGGTGTGGAGTTTGGAGAAACCATGAGAAGGAAGAGTCTTTGAAGGGTAAAGCTGCTGAGAAAGATCAGACAGCAAGAGAAACAAGTGGAGATTGCTTTAGTCTTGAAGAAAGTATACTGCTTGAGAAGATTGAAGATGTTTATGAGAACAAGATCAATCTTAGGAGAGTGTGTGAAGTCAAGAAGGTGATCAGTGAAGCTAAGCAAGGAAGAGAAGAGTTCAATAACCATGTGAGGAAGCTACAACACTTGTGGGTTGAACTACAAGGGTTGAGATCCCATGTGGATGGGGATGCTACACCAGAGCAAGAGATGGTCTTGAAGCTCTTGGCGAGCATGGAGTCATCATATGGGTGGCTGGTGGAGATGGTTCTAAGAGGGGAACAGCTTCCGGAAATGGAAGAGATCTGTGTGCTTATAAGAAGGGCGTATGAGATAATGAGAGATGATGAGAGGCTAACCATGAGTAGGAGTGAGAGCTCATGGAAGCCAAATGGGAGTAGGAGTGAGAGCTTCCAGAAGCTAACCATGAGTAGGAGTGAGGGCTCATGGAGGCTAACCGGGAGTAGGAGTGAGGGCTTCCGGAAGAGGAGGAGGTGCAGAATGCTATCCAAAGCTTATATCAACATAGGAAAGGGTAGGAAGAGAGTTGTGGGAGAGTGTTCTTACTCAGCCTACATGGGGGAATCAGTAGAAGACAGTGGGGTGTTAAGAGAGCAGGAGAAAGGGAGTGGAGCTGATGATCGCATCACCAGGAAGGAATGGAGAGTGTTCATGGAACATGTACAAGCCTTAGCAGCAAGCAAGAAGCATGCTATACAATCCGGAGCTTCTAAACCCATGGTGATTGATTCTGGAGCAAGTCATCATATGATCAGTGATAGGAGGCTTATAAGTGAGATCAAGGCTGCAACAGGGAGTGTTAGGATAGCTAATGGTGCTATGATCCCAATAGAAGGAGTGGGAAAGCTCAAACTGTTTGAGAAGGACACGGCTGCCTTCTACATGCCTCAGTTCACTTCAAATCTATTATCTGTGAAGAAAGCTACCATTGATCTTGATTGTCAAGTAGTATTCAGACCTGATGAAGTTGAGTTTCAAGATTTGAAGACTGGGAGAGTCATTGGCAGAGGAGACAGCAAGAATCAGCTATACCACCTCGACTTGGCTAAGACCTCTAATCCCTTTGATTCTATTTGCTTGAGTAGTACTGCTGAGAAGATTGATAGTATTACTTGGCATGCTAGATTAGGACATCCTCATGCTCGTGCCATTGAATTGATAATCCCTAATATGTCATTCAATCACTTGGATTGTGAAGCATGCATATTAGGAAAGCATTGTAGGACTGTTTTCCCAACATCTAAGACTACTTATGAGCATTGCTTTGATCTAGTTCACTCGGATGTGTGGACCGCTCCATGCATGTCTAGAGACAGCCATAAATACTTTGTGACATTCATTGATGAGAAGTCTAAGTATACATGGCTCACATTGCTTCCATCTAAAGATAAGGTGCTAGAAGCGTTTATGAACTTCCAAGCATATGTATCTAATCAATACAATGCTACTGTGAAGGTACTGAGATCAGACAACGGAGGTGAATACATCAGCAATGCCTTCAAGAGTCATCTAGCCAAGCATGGGATTGTGCATCAGACCAGTTGTCCCTACACACCACAGCAGAATGGTGTAGCTGAGAGGAAGAATAGGCACTTGATGGAGGTTGCTAGGTCGATGATGTTTCATGCAAATGTCCCAAAACGTTTTTGGGGAGATGCTGTACAGACTGCTTGCTATCTCATCAACCGGATCCCAACCAAGATACTGAAGAATCTGTCTCCATTTGAGGTGCTGAATAAGAGCAAGCCTTTTATTGATCACCTACGGGTATTTGGGTGTGTATGCTATGTCATGAGTCCAGGAGAACAGAGAAACAAGCTGGAGGCAAAGAGCACTAAGGCTATGTTCATTGGATACTCTATCACTCAGAAGGGATACAAGTGCTATGATCCTGAAGCAAGGAGAGTGATGGTATCTAGAGAAGTGAAGTTTATTGAATCAAAAGGGTATTATGAAGAAAAGGAGTGGGAAAATCTGAAGGATTTGTCTCAAGCTCCATCTGATAGAGCAACAACACTGAGGGTGCTGTTGGAGAAGCTAGGGATAGGGTTATCCCAGGATCAGGAATCTGGAAGAAGAGAGTCTTCCAATCCGACTAGTGAAGCTGAAAGAACAACTCCTCTTGATCATGAGAGGGGGAATGGAACTGAATCTCATGAGCAAGTGCAAAATCAAGATTCAGGCCAGCATAATCAAGAGGTGACACAGGAAGTAGAGAGTGGTGCTCAGTCTAGTGGAGATGGGCAAAGAGAGTCTACTGGCTCAGATGAGAGTGGTACTCAGTCTAGTGGAGATTGGGAAGTGGATCCTGATGGGTCAAATGAGAGTGGTGCTCAATCAAGTGAAGATGGGCAAGAGCCACAAGAAGAACAAGTTCAGGAGCTAAGGAGGAGCACAAGGGTGAAGAGAGATGCTTCCAACTGGGTAAACACGAGAGTGTACTACAATGCCCAGGCTGTGGAGCATCCTTCTCAAGCTATGTGTTCCTTTGCAGAGTTTCCAGACGAGCATATAGCCTTCACAGTAAGCTTGGATGAGAGCTATATTCCAAGGACATATGAAGAAGCTATGGCTTTAAAGGAGTGGAGAGATTCAGTTGCTGATGAGTCCGGAGCCATGATTAAGAATGAAACATGGTATGAGAGTGAGCTGCCTAAAGGGAAGAAGGCAGTGACTAGTAAATGGGTGTTCACAATCAAGTTTCATCCTGATGGAAGAATAGAGAGGCGCAAGTCTAGGTTGGTGGCAAGAGGATTTACTCAGACATATGGTGAGGACTATGTTGAGACCTTTGCTCCTGTGGCTAAACTTCATACTATCAGGATTGTATTATCTTTAGCTGTGAATCTTGAGTGGGATTTGTGGCAAATGGATGTGAAGAATGCATTCCTTCAAGGAGAGTTGGAAGATGAAGTATACATGCATCCACCACCAGGTCTTGAACATCTAGTAAAGAAGGGTAATGTGTTGAGGTTGAGGAAAGCTATCTATGGTCTCAAGCAGTCTCCAAGGGCGTGGTACAACAAGTTGAGTACTACACTGAATGGGAGAGGGTTCAGAAAGTCAGAATTGGATCACACTCTCTTTACCCTAACCACCTCATCTGGTATTGTGGTATTGCTTGTGTATGTGGATGATATCATCATCACAGGCAGTGATAAGGAAGGCATCAAGGCTACAAAGGAGTATCTCAAGGCAAGCTTTGAGATTAAAGACTTGGGGGAAATGAAGTATTTTCTTGGGATTGAGATATGCAGATCAAAGGAAGGATTGTTCATGTCTCAAAGGAAGTATGTGATTGATCTATTGAAGGGAGCAGATGCCTATGGAGGAAAGACAGCCAAGATGCCAATGGAGGATGGGTACAAGGTTCCACGTGAGGGGGAGATTGAGGATAGCAAGCCATTCCATGATCCTAAGCTGTATAGGAAGCTAGTGGGGAAGTTGATTTATCTTACCATTACTAGACCTGATGTATGCTTTGCGGTGAATCAAGTCAGTCAACACATGCAAGTTCCTAAGGAGCACCACTGGCGGATGGTGGAAAGGATCTTGATGTATCTGAATGGAACTACTGGTCTTGGAGTATGGATGGGATGTAACAAGAGTACTGAGGTTGTAGGCTACTGTGATGCGGATTGGGCTGGTGATAGAGCAGATAGAAGATCAACCACAGGCTATTGTACATTCATTGGTGGTAACTTGGTCACTTGGAAGAGTAAGAAGCAGAAGGTAGTGTCTTGTTCCAGTGCTGAGGCCGAGTATAGAGCAATGCTGAAGCTTACAAATGAGCTAGTGTGGATAAAAGGGATTTTGAAGCATCTGGAGATTATTCAAGCAACGCCAATGACAATGCATTGTGATAATCAAGCAGCTATCCACATTGCATCTAACTCTGTGTTCCATGAGAGAACAAAGCACATTGAGGTTGATTGTCACAAGGTGAGGCAGATGATGATTCTTGGGGTGATTCTACCTTGTTATACTCGGAGTGAGGATCAGTTAGCAGATGTGTTCACAAAGGCAGCAAGGCAAAAGACAATGGAGTCCATACACATCAGGTTAGGACTCATTGATCTCTCGCCTAAGGGCTAGTCTATACACTCTCCTGATCATGTGATCTCTACTCTTTTTCCTCATTAAGGTTTTGTCCCAATGGGTTTTCCTTAATGAGGTTTTAATGAGGGAGATCTCATGGTCCTTCCAAGCTTGACTTGTTCCACATGGTCAAGCTTGAGGGGGAGTGTTGAGATGAGAGAATAAAGGTTGATATATTGAGAGAGGAAGAGAGTTGGAGTAGACAGTAACTTTGGAGTTTTACTGTGGTAACTTTAGTTTAACCACAGTAACAACTTGGGAAGTTATCTGATGGCATGAGAAGGTAACTTAGTGAAGGGAAGAGAGTAAACTCGACCAAAGAGGATAAGGAAGGATAAGGGAGCCTTTGACAGCCTGTATGATGCTGGAAAGGAGAGGATGCTTTTCTACTAGTGCAAGCATGTGAGAAAGCACAGCCAAGTGATTCAAAAGGAGTTCCAGCCTGTCCTTTGACTACACATGCTTATACATTTCGAAATCCCTTGTTGCTCTCTCTTTATATACTTGTAAACCCTCATCAGTATTAATTAATGGAGTTTTGAGTCTCTCTCTCTAGTCTCTCTCTTGTTCTTAATCTCTAATCTCTTTAATTCTCAGATTAAACTTAATCACTCTTTAAATCACAAAATCTAATATCTCCAACACTTTATGTATCCAAATCAAGCTTCTTACAAAGTGATTCATCCTGGCTTGATTGGAACGAAGAACTGTCCTATTCCCAAACTGGGAAACTGGAATCACCTGATTAGAAAGTGGGATAACTTCTTCATCCCAACTCCTATGAGATTTATTCAACTTCCTGGTGATTCTCCAACACTTTATGTATCCAAATCAAGCTTCTTACAAAGTGATTCATCCTGGTTTGATTGGAACGACGAAGAAGCTGTCCTATTCCCAAACTGGGAAACTGGAATCACCTGATTAGAAAGTGGGATAACTTCTTCATCCCAACTCCTATGAGATTTATTCAACTTCCTGGTGATTCTCCAACACTTTATGTATCCAAATCAAGCTTCTTACAAAGTGATTCATCCTGGTTTGATTGGAACGACGAAGAAGCTGTCCTATTCCCAAACTGGGAAACTGGAATCACCTGATTAGAAAGTGGGATAACTTCTTCATCCCAACTCCTATGAGATTTATTCAACTTCCTGGTGATTCTCCACCACTTTATGTATCCAAATCAAGCTTCTTACAAAGTGATTCATCCTGGTTTGATTGGAACGACGAAGAAGCTGTCCTATTCCCAAACTGGGAAACTGGAATCACCTGATTAGAAAGTGGGATAACTTCTTCATCCCAACTCCTATGAGATTTATTCAACTTCCTGGTGATTCTCCAACACTTTATGTATCCAAATCAAGCTTCTTACAAAGTGATTCATCCTGGTTTGATTGGAACGACGAAGAAGCTGTCCTATTCCCAAACTGGGAAACTGGAATCACCTGATTAGAAAGTGGGATAACTTCTTCATCCCAACTCCTATGAGATTTATTCAACTTCCTGGTGATTCTCCAACACTTTATGTATCCAAATCAAGCTTCTTACAAAGTGATTCATCCTGGTTTGATTGGAACGACGAAGAAGCTGTCCTATTCCCAAACTGGGAAACTGGAATCACCTGATTAGAAAGTGGGATAACTTCTTCATCCCAACTCCTATGAGATTTATTCAACTTCCTGGTGATTCTCCACCACTTTATGTATCCAAATCAAGCTTCTTACAAAGTGATTCATCCTGGTTTGATTGGAACGACGAAGAAGCTGTCCTATTCCCAAACTGGGAAACTGGAATCACCTGATTAGAAAGTGGGATAACTTCTTCATCCCAACTCCTATGAGATTTATTCAACTTCCTGGTGATTCTCCAACACTTTATGTATCCAAATCAAGCTTCTTACAAAGTGATTCATCCTGGTTTGATTGGAACGACGAAGAAGCTGTCCTATTCCCAAACTGGGAAACTGGAATCACCTGATTAGAAAGTGGGATAACTTCTTCATCCCAACTCCTATGAGATTTATTCAACTTCCTGGTGATTCTCCACCACTTTATGTATCCAAATCAAGCTTCTTACAAAGTGATTCATCCTGGTTTGATTGGAACGACGAAGAAGCTGTCCTATTCCCAAACTGGGAAACTGGAATCACCTGATTAGAAAGTGGGATAACTTCTTCATCCCAACTCCTATGAGATTTATTCAACTTCCTGGTGATTCTCCACCACTTTATGTATCCAAATCAAGCTTCTTACAAAGTGATTCATCCTGGTTTGATTGGAACGACGAAGAAGCTGTCCTATTCCCAAACTGGGAAACTGGAATCACCTGATTAGAAAGTGGGATAACTTCTTCATCCCAACTCCTATGAGATTTATTCAACTTCCTGGTGATTCTCCAACACTTTATGTATCCAAATCAAGCTTCTTACAAAGTGATTCATCCTGGTTTGATTGGAACGACGAAGAAGCTGTCCTATTCCCAAACTGGGAAACTGGAATCACCTGATTAGAAAGTGGGATAACTTCTTCATCCCAACTCCTATGAGATTTATTCAACTTCCTGGTGATTCTCCACCACTTTATGTATCCAAATCAAGCTTCTTACAAAGTGATTCATCCTGGTTTGATTGGAACGACGAAGAAGCTGTCCTATTCCCAAACTGGGAAACTGGAATCACCTGATTAGAAAGTGGGATAACTTCTTCATCCCAACTCCTATGAGATTTATTCAACTTCCTGGTGATTCTCCAACACTTTATGTATCCAAATCAAGCTTCTTACAAAGTGATTCATCCTGGTTTGATTGGAACGACGAAGAAGCTGTCCTATTCCCAAACTGGGAAACTGGAATCACCTGATTAGAAAGTGGGATAACTTCTTCATCCCAACTCCTATGAGATTTATTCAACTTCCTGGTGATTCTCCAACACTTTATGTATCCAAATCAAGCTTCTTACAAAGTGATTCATCCTGGTTTGATTGGAACGACGAAGAAGCTGTCCTATTCCCAAACTGGGAAACTGGAATCACCTGATTAGAAAGTGGGATAACTTCTTCATCCCAACTCCTATGAGATTTATTCAACTTCCTGGTGATTCTCCAACACTTTATGTATCCAAATCAAGCTTCTTACAAAGTGATTCATCCTGGTTTGATTGGAACGACGAAGAAGCTGTCCTATTCCCAAACTGGGAAACTGGAATCACCTGATTAGAAAGTGGGATAACTTCTTCATCCCAACTCCTATGAGATTTATTCAACTTCCTGGTGATTCTCCACCACTTTATGTATCCAAATCAAGCTTCTTACAAAGTGATTCATCCTGGTTTGATTGGAACGACGAAGAAGCTGTCCTATTCCCAAACTGGGAAACTGGAATCACCTGATTAGAAAGTGGGATAACTTCTTCATCCCAACTCCTATGAGATTTATTCAACTTCCTGGTGATTCTCCAACACTTTATGTATCCAAATCAAGCTTCTTACAAAGTGATTCATCCTGGTTTGATTGGAACGACGAAGAAGCTGTCCTATTCCCAAACTGGGAAACTGGAATCACCTGATTAGAAAGTGGGATAACTTCTTCATCCCAACTCCTATGAGATTTATTCAACTTCCTGGTGATTCTCCAACACTTTATGTATCCAAATCAAGCTTCTTACAAAGTGATTCATCCTGGTTTGATTGGAACGACGAAGAAGCTGTCCTATTCCCAAACTGGGAAACTGGAATCACCTGATTAGAAAGTGGGATAACTTCTTCATCCCAACTCCTATGAGATTTATTCAACTTCCTGGTGATTCTCCACCACTTTATGTATCCAAATCAAGCTTCTTACAAAGTGATTCATCCTGGTTTGATTGGAACGACGAAGAAGCTGTCCTATTCCCAAACTGGGAAACTGGAATCACCTGATTAGAAAGTGGGATAACTTCTTCATCCCAACTCCTATGAGATTTATTCAACTTCCTGGTGATTCTCCAACACTTTATGTATCCAAATCAAGCTTCTTACAAAGTGATTCATCCTGGTTTGATTGGAACGACGAAGAAGCTGTCCTATTCCCAAACTGGGAAACTGGAATCACCTGATTAGAAAGTGGGATAACTTCTTCATCCCAACTCCTATGAGATTTATTCAACTTCCTGGTGATTCTCCAACACTTTATGTATCCAAATCAAGCTTCTTACAAAGTGATTCATCCTGGTTTGATTGGAACGACGAAGAAGCTGTCCTATTCCCAAACTGGGAAACTGGAATCACCTGATTAGAAAGTGGGATAACTTCTTCATCCCAACTCCTATGAGATTTATTCAACTTCCTGGTGATTCTCCACCACTTTATGTATCCAAATCAAGCTTCTTACAAAGTGATTCATCCTGGTTTGATTGGAACGACGAAGAAGCTGTCCTATTCCCAAACTGGGAAACTGGAATCACCTGATTAGAAAGTGGGATAACTTCTTCATCCCAACTCCTATGAGATTTATTCAACTTCCTGGTGATTCTCCAACACTTTATGTATCCAAATCAAGCTTCTTACAAAGTGATTCATCCTGGTTTGATTGGAACGACGAAGAAGCTGTCCTATTCCCAAACTGGGAAACTGGAATCACCTGATTAGAAAGTGGGATAACTTCTTCATCCCAACTCCTATGAGATTTATTCAACTTCCTGGTGATTCTCCAACACTTTATGTATCCAAATCAAGCTTCTTACAAAGTGATTCATCCTGGTTTGATTGGAACGACGAAGAAGCTGTCCTATTCCCAAACTGGGAAACTGGAATCACCTGATTAGAAAGTGGGATAACTTCTTCATCCCAACTCCTATGAGATTTATTCAACTTCCTGGTGATTCTCCAACACTTTATGTATCCAAATCAAGCTTCTTACAAAGTGATTCATCCTGGTTTGATTGGAACGACGAAGAAGCTGTCCTATTCCCAAACTGGGAAACTGGAATCACCTGATTAGAAAGTGGGATAACTTCTTCATCCCAACTCCTATGAGATTTATTCAACTTCCTGGTGTTTCTCCACCATTTTATGTATCCAAATCAAGCTTCTTACAAAGTGATTCATCCTGGTTTGATTGGAACGACGAAGAAGCTGTCCTATTCCCAAACTGGGAAACTGGAATCACCTGATTAGAAAGTGGGATAACTTCTTCATCCCAACTCCTATGAGATTTATTCAACTTCCTGGTGATTCTCCAACACTTTATGTATCCAAATCAAGCTTCTTACAAAGTGATTCATCCTGGTTTGATTGGAACGACGAAGAAGCTGTCCTATTCCCAAACTGGGAAACTGGAATCACCTGATTAGAAAGTGGGATAACTTCTTCATCCCAACTCCTATGAGATTTATTCAACTTCCTGGTGATTCTCCAACACTTTATGTATCCAAATCAAGCTTCTTACAAAGTGATTCATCCTGGTTTGATTGGAACGACGAAGAAGCTGTCCTATTCCCAAACTGGGAAACTGGAATCACCTGATTAGAAAGTGGGATAACTTCTTCATCCCAACTCCTATGAGATTTATTCAACTTCCTGGTGATTCTCCACACTTTATGTATCCAAATCAAGCTTCTTACAAAGTGATTCATCCTGGTTTGATTGGAACGACGAAGAAGCTGTCCTATTCCCAAACTGGGAAACTGGAATCACCTGATTAGAAAGTGGGATAACTTCTTCATCCCAACTCCTATGAGATTTATTCAACTTCCTGGTGATTCTCCAACACTTTATGTATCCAAATCAAGCTTCTTACAAAGTGATTCATCCTGGTTTGATTGGAACGACGAAGAAGCTGTCCTATTCCCAAACTGGGAAACTGGAATCACCTGATTAGAAAGTGGGATAACTTCTTCATCCCAACTCCTATGAGATTTATTCAACTTCCTGGTGATTCTCCACCATTTTATGTATCCAAATCAAGCTTCTTACAAAGTGATTCATCCTGGTTTGATTGGAACGACGAAGAAGCTGTCCTATTCCCAAACTGGGAAACTGGAATCACCTGATTAGAAAGTGGGATAACTTCTTCATCCCAACTCCTATGAGATTTATTCAACTTCCTGGTGATTCTCCAACACTTTATGTATCCAAATCAAGCTTCTTACAAAGTGATTCATCCTGGTTTGATTGGAACGACGAAGAAGCTGTCCTATTCCCAAACTGGGAAACTGGAATCACCTGATTAGAAAGTGGGATAACTTCTTCATCCCAACTCCTATGAGATTTATTCAACTTCCTGGTGATTCTCCAACACTTTATGTATCCAAATCAAGCTTCTTACAAAGTGATTCATCCTGGTTTGATTGGAACGACGAAGAAGCTGTCCTATTCCCAAACTGGGAAACTGGAATCACCTGATTAGAAAGTGGGATAACTTCTTCATCCCAACTCCTATGAGATTTATTCAACTTCCTGGTGATTCTCCACCACTTTATGTATCCAAATCAAGCTTCTTACAAAGTGATTCATCCTGGTTTGATTGGAACGACGAAGAAGCTGTCCTATTCCCAAACTGGGAAACTGGAATCACCTGATTAGAAAGTGGGATAACTTCTTCATCCCAACTCCTATGAGATTTATTCAACTTCCTGGTGATTCTCCACCACTTTATGTATCCAAATCAAGCTTCTTACAAAGTGATTCATCCTGGTTTGATTGGAACGACGAAGAAGCTGTCCTATTCCCAAACTGGGAAACTGGAATCACCTGATTAGAAAGTGGGATAACTTCTTCATCCCAACTCCTATGAGATTTATTCAACTTCCTGGTGATTCTCCAACACTTTATGTATCCAAATCAAGCTTCTTACAAAGTGATTCATCCTGGTTTGATTGGAACGACGAAGAAGCTGTCCTATTCCCAAACTGGGAAACTGGAATCACCTGATTAGAAAGTGGGATAACTTCTTCATCCCAACTCCTATGAGATTTATTCAACTTCCTGGTGATTCTCCAACACTTTATGTATCCAAATCAAGCTTCTTACAAAGTGATTCATCCTGGTTTGATTGGAACGACGAAGAAGCTGTCCTATTCCCAAACTGGGAAACTGGAATCACCTGATTAGAAAGTGGGATAACTTCTTCATCCCAACTCCTATGAGATTTATTCAACTTCCTGGTGATTCTCCACCACTTTATGTATCCAAATCAAGCTTCTTACAAAGTGATTCATCCTGGTTTGATTGGAACGACGAAGAAGCTGTCCTATTCCCAAACTGGGAAACTGGAATCACCTGATTAGAAAGTGGGATAACTTCTTCATCCCAACTCCTATGAGATTTATTCAACTTCCTGGTGATTCTCCAACACTTTATGTATCCAAATCAAGCTTCTTACAAAGTGATTCATCCTGGTTTGATTGGAACGACGAAGAAGCTGTCCTATTCCCAAACTGGGAAACTGGAATCACCTGATTAGAAAGTGGGATAACTTCTTCATCCCAACTCCTATGAGATTTATTCAACTTCCTGGTGATTCTCCAACACTTTATGTATCCAAATCAAGCTTCTTACAAAGTGATTCATCCTGGTTTGATTGGAACGACGAAGAAGCTGTCCTATTCCCAAACTGGGAAACTGGAATCACCTGATTAGAAAGTGGGATAACTTCTTCATCCCAACTCCTATGAGATTTATTCAACTTCCTGGTGATTCTCCACCACTTTATGTATCCAAATCAAGCTTCTTACAAAGTGATTCATCCTGGTTTGATTGGAACGACGAAGAAGCTGTCCTATTCCCAAACTGGGAAACTGGAATCACCTGATTAGAAAGTGGGATAACTTCTTCATCCCAACTCCTATGAGATTTATTCAACTTCCTGGTGATTCTCCAACACTTTATGTATCCAAATCAAGCTTCTTACAAAGTGATTCATCCTGGTTTGATTGGAACGACGAAGAAGCTGTCCTATTCCCAAACTGGGAAACTGGAATCACCTGATTTGAAAGTGGGATAACTTCTTCATCCCAACTCCTATGAGATTTATTCAACTTCCTGGTGATTCTCCAACACTTTATGTATCCAAATCAAGCTTCTTACAAAGTGATTCATCCTGGTTTGATTGGAACGACGAAGAAGCTGTCCTATTCCCAAACTGGGAAACTGGAATCACCTGATTTGAAAGTGGGATAACTTCTTCATCCCAACTCCTATGAGATTTATTCAACTTCCTGGTGATTCTCCAACTTTATGTATCCAAATCAAGCTTCTTACAAAGTGATTCATCCTGGTTTGATTGGAACGACGAAGAAGCTGTCCTATTCCCAAACTGGGAAACTGGAATCACCTGATTAGAAAGTGGGATAACTTCTTCATCCCAACTCCTATGAGATTTATTCAACTTCCTGGTGATTCTCCACCACTTTATGTATCCAAATCAAGCTTCTTACAAAGTGATTCATCCTGGTTTGATTGGAACGACGAAGAAGCTGTCCTATTCCCAAACTGGGAAACTGGAATCACCTGATTTGAAAGTGGGATAACTTCTTCATCCCAACTCCTATGAGATTTATTCAACTTCCTGGTGATTCTCCACACTTTATGTATCCAAATCAAGCTTCTTACAAAGTGATTCATCCTGGTTTGATTGGAACGACGAAGAAGCTGTCCTATTCCCAAACTGGGAAACTGGAATCACCTGATTAGAAAGTGGGATAACTTCTTCATCCCAACTCCTATGAGATTTATTCAACTTCCTGGTGATTCTCCACCACTTTATGTATCCAAATCAAGCTTCTTACAAAGTGATTCATCCTGGTTTGATTGGAACGACGAAGAAGCTGTCCTATTCCCAAACTGGGAAACTGGAATCACCTGATTTGAAAGTGGGATAACTTCTTCATCCCAACTCCTATGAGATTTATTCAACTTCCTGGTGATTCTCCACCACTTTATGTATCCAAATCAAGCTTCTTACAAAGTGATTCATCCTGGTTTGATTGGAACGACGAAGAAGCTGTCCTATTCCCAAACTGGGAAACTGGAATCACCTGATTAGAAAGTGGGATAACTTCTTCATCCCAACTCCTATGAGATTTATTCAACTTCCTGGTGATTCTCCACCACTTTATGTATCCAAATCAAGCTTCTTACAAAGTGATTCATCCTGGTTTGATTGGAACGACGAAGAAGCTGTCCTATTCCCAAACTGGGAAACTGGAATCACCTGATTAGAAAGTGGGATAACTTCTTCATCCCAACTCCTATGAGATTTATTCAACTTCCTGGTGATTCTCCACCACTTTATGTATCCAAATCAAGCTTCTTACAAAGTGATTCATCCTGGTTTGATTGGAACGACGAAGAAGCTGTCCTATTCCCAAACTGGGAAACTGGAATCACCTGATTTGAAAGTGGGATAACTTCTTCATCCCAACTCCTATGAGATTTATTCAACTTCCTGGTGATTCTCCACCACTTTATGTATCCAAATCAAGCTTCTTACAAAGTGATTCATCCTGGTTTGATTGGAACGACGAAGAAGCTGTCCTATTCCCAAACTGGGAAACTGGAATCACCTGATTTGAAAGTGGGATAACTTCTTCATCCCAACTCCTATGAGATTTATTCAACTTCCTGGTGATTCTCCACCACTTTATGTATCCAAATCAAGCTTCTTACAAAGTGATTCATCCTGGTTTGATTGGAACGACGAAGAAGCTGTCCTATTCCCAAACTGGGAAACTGGAATCACCTGATTTGAAAGTGGGATAACTTCTTCATCCCAACTCCTATGAGATTTATTCAACTTCCTGGTGATTCTCCACCACTTTATGTATCCAAATCAAGCTTCTTACAAAGTGATTCATCCTGGTTTGATTGGAACGACGAAGAAGCTGTCCTATTCCCAAACTGGGAAACTGGAATCACCTGATTTGAAAGTGGGATAACTTCTTCATCCCAACTCCTATGAGATTTATTCAACTTCCTGGTGATTCTCCACCACTTTATGTATCCAAATCAAGCTTCTTACAAAGTGATTCATCCTGGTTTGATTGGAACGACGAAGAAGCTGTCCTATTCCCAAACTGGGAAACTGGAATCACCTGATTTGAAAGTGGGATAACTTCTTCATCCCAACTCCTATGAGATTTATTCAACTTCCTGGTGATTCTCCAACACTTTATGTATCCAAATCAAGCTTCTTACAAAGTGATTCATCCTGGTTTGATTGGAACGACGAAGAAGCTGTCCTATTCCCAAACTGGGAAACTGGAATCACCTGATTTGAAAGTGGGATAACTTCTTCATCCCAACTCCTATGAGATTTATTCAACTTCCTGGTGATTCTCCACCACTTTATGTATCCAAATCAAGCTTCTTACAAAGTGATTCATCCTGGTTTGATTGGAACGACGAAGAAGCTGTCCTATTCCCAAACTGGGAAACTGGAATCACCTGATTTGAAAGTGGGATAACTTCTTCATCCCAACTCCTATGAGATTTATTCAACTTCCTGGTGATTCTCCAACACTTTATGTATCCAAATCAAGCTTCTTACAAAGTGATTCATCCTGGTTTGATTGGAACGACGAAGAAGCTGTCCTATTCCCAAACTGGGAAACTGGAATCACCTGATTTGAAAGTGGGATAACTTCTTCATCCCAACTCCTATGAGATTTATTCAACTTCCTGGTGATTCTCCACCACTTTATGTATCCAAATCAAGCTTCTTACAAAGTGATTCATCCTGGTTTGATTGGAACGACGAAGAAGCTGTCCTATTCCCAAACTGGGAAACTGGAATCACCTGATTTGAAAGTGGGATAACTTCTTCATCCCAACTCCTATGAGATTTATTCAACTTCCTGGTGATTCTCCACCACTTTATGTATCCAAATCAAGCTTCTTACAAAGTGATTCATCCTGGTTTGATTGGAACGACGAAGAAGCTGTCCTATTCCCAAACTGGGAAACTGGAATCACCTGATTTGAAAGTGGGATAACTTCTTCATCCCAACTCCTATGAGATTTATTCAACTTCCTGGTGATTCTCCAACACTTTATGTATCCAAATCAAGCTTCTTACAAAGTGATTCATCCTGGTTTGATTGGAACGACGAAGAAGCTGTCCTATTCCCAAACTGGGAAACTGGAATCACCTGATTTGAAAGTGGGATAACTTCTTCATCCCAACTCCTATGAGATTTATTCAACTTCCTGGTGATTCTCCACCACTTTATGTATCCAAATCAAGCTTCTTACAAAGTGATTCATCCTGGTTTGATTGGAACGACGAAGAAGCTGTCCTATTCCCAAACTGGGAAACTGGAATCACCTGATTTGAAAGTGGGATAACTTCTTCATCCCAACTCCTATGAGATTTATTCAACTTCCTGGTGATTCTCCACCACTTTATGTATCCAAATCAAGCTTCTTACAAAGTGATTCATCCTGGTTTGATTGGAACGACGAAGAAGCTGTCCTATTCCCAAACTGGGAAACTGGAATCACCTGATTTGAAAGTGGGATAACTTCTTCATCCCAACTCCTATGAGATTTATTCAACTTCCTGGTGATTCTCCAACACTTTATGTATCCAAATCAAGCTTCTTACAAAGTGATTCATCCTGGTTTGATTGGAACGACGAAGAAGCTGTCCTATTCCCAAACTGGGAAACTGGAATCACCTGATTTGAAAGTGGGATAACTTCTTCATCCCAACTCCTATGAGATTTATTCAACTTCCTGGTGATTCTCCACCACTTTATGTATCCAAATCAAGCTTCTTACAAAGTGATTCATCCTGGTTTGATTGGAACGACGAAGAAGCTGTCCTATTCCCAAACTGGGAAACTGGAATCACCTGATTTGAAAGTGGGATAACTTCTTCATCCCAACTCCTATGAGATTTATTCAACTTCCTGGTGATTCTCCACCACTTTATGTATCCAAATCAAGCTTCTTACAAAGTGATTCATCCTGGTTTGATTGGAACGACGAAGAAGCTGTCCTATTCCCAAACTGGGAAACTGGAATCACCTGATTTGAAAGTGGGATAACTTCTTCATCCCAACTCCTATGAGATTTATTCAACTTCCTGGTGATTCTCCAACACTTTATGTATCCAAATCAAGCTTCTTACAAAGTGATTCATCCTGGTTTGATTGGAACGACGAAGAAGCTGTCCTATTCCCAAACTGGGAAACTGGAATCACCTGATTTGAAAGTGGGATAACTTCTTCATCCCAACTCCTATGAGATTTATTCAACTTCCTGGTGATTCTCCACCACTTTATGTATCCAAATCAAGCTTCTTACAAAGTGTTAAGATGAGGAGATGAGGAGATGAAGAGTTGATACATGGATAGAGGAAGGGATTTGGAGCAGGCAGTAACTTTGGAGATTTACCACAGTAACTTTATTGTTACTGTGGTAACTGAGGTAAAAGACTTGGGAAGTTACCTTGCATCCATTTGGAGAGTGAAACACGCCAGGATGAGTCTGGATAAGCAAGGAGGAGTTTGGATAAGGTCTGGTCAAGGCTAGAGAGCTTTAGACAGGCTGGCACCAGCTTGAAAGCTAAAGCAAGATTCCCAAGCATGTGAGGAACCTTATTGGCTAGTTTGAATCAAGCATCTTTGACTACACATGCCTCTTATCCTAGCTAGACTGAACCTGGACGAAATTATGTATCCCTAATCTATATGTGTTGTAAACTCTCTCATTAATCAATCTAATGGAGTTTTGAGCTCTCTCTCTCTATTCTCTCACTAAAATCTCTTAATCTCTTTAATCTTCTCATCTGATTATCCCTGATTAGTTGAATCATGCTCTAATACACAAAAGTGTATATGGTATCAGAGCCAGGTTGCGCAAAGTGGGAGAGTGTGATTCCTTTTTCTTAAAAATCTTGAGTGTTCTTGAGTGTTCTTGGTGTTCTTAACTTCTGGGTTTCATTATCTTGGTGGCGTGAGAGGTTCTGGTGAATCCAAATCATCTCAACATGGAAATGGAGCACAGACCTGAGTCAACTGTGAAGACTGAAGAGGAGAGGCATGGCGAGTGGTCAAGGTGGGCCAAAAGAGCTTTGGAAAGCTGTGGGTTATGGAGTAGTCATGGAAAGGGGAAACCTTTCATGGAAATGGCTACTGAAGAAGGTCAGACAAGAGGTCTGAAGCTGGGAAATGAAGTTGTTCAAGGAAACACTACAAAGAGTGAGATTGAAGCAACTTTAGGCAAGTCCAAGCTTGTGAGAGTCGTTGAGGACAGAGGGGTGATCCGCGGCTTGAGACAAGGAAAGGATGAGTGTTATCAGCTTGTGGGAAGGCTGAGAGAAGTATGGTCAGAGCTAGATGTGGTGAAGACACACACATCAAATCCGAGATGGTGTCAAGAAAGGAGGAAGCAAGATGTGATCTTCAGCTTCCTTATGGAAGAGGTATGTGAGCTTGTTAAATATACTTGTGATGTGTGGGAAATGAACAGGAAGCCAGAAAGATGGAAGGGAGGTACAAGCTGTAAGAGGGGAAGGTTGAGAAAACTTTCTAAGGAGTGGTTAATGAAGAGAAGGGCATGGAGAAAGGATAGCGAGTCTGAGCACTTAAGTGACAGGATGAGTGTGATCTTGAAGAGAATCAAGGATGTACTTCAGCAGATGGTTATAGGAGAGTGTTCATACTCAGCTTACATGGGAGAAACAGTAGGAGACAGTGCGGATATGAGAGGAATGGATACCAAGAGGGCAGATGAGTGTGTGACAAAGAAGGAATGGGATGAGTTGGTTAAGCATGTGTATGCTTTGGCTACGACCCGGAGTCTGGGTGCTCCTGCCAAAGCATCCACATCTAAACCCATCATCATTGACTCTGGAGCAACACACCACATGATCAGTGACAAGAGACTAATCAGTGAGGTTAAAGCAGCAACAGGGAGTGTCATGATAGCCAATGGTACCAGGATCCCAATAGAAGGAGTGGGAAACCTCAAGCTGTTTGAGAAGAACTCCACTGCCTTCTACCTACCTCAGTTTACATCCAATCTAATCTCAGTTAAGAAGGCTACAGTTGATCTGGATTGTCAAGTGGTTTTCAGACCAAATGAAGTTGAGTTCCAGGATTTGAAGACTGGAAGAGTTATTGGCAGAGGAGACAGCAAGCATCAGCTCTATCATCTCCAAACAACTGAGGCGCCTAGTCCTGTGGAGTCTGTGTGTTTAAGCAGCACAACGGATAGGTGTGATAATCTCACATGGCATGCAAGGCTGGGACATCCTCATGCCAAGGCAATTGAACTGATTCTACCAAGTATGGCGTTCAATCACTTGGAGTGTGAAGCTTGTATACTTGGAAAGCACTGTAGGACTGTCTTCCCAACATCAGAAACCAGATATGAGAATTGCTTTGATCTGGTGCATTCAGACGTGTGGACAGCTCCCTGTATGTCTAGAGACAGCCATAAGTACTTTGTGACTTTCATTGATGAGAAGTCCAAGTACACATGGATCACCATGATTCCCTCCAAAGACAGAGTCCTAGAAGCCTTCATGAACTTCCAAGCATATGTTACTAACCAGTACAATGCCACTGTGAAGATTCTGAGGTCTGATAATGGAGGAGAATACACTAGCAATGCTTTCAAGAGTCATCTTGCAAAGCATGGGATTGTGCAACAAACTAGCTGTCCTTACACACCACAACAAAATGGGGTGGCTGAGAGGAAGAACAGACATTTGATGGAGGTTGCGAGATCAATAATGTTCCACATGAATGTCCCTAAGAGGTTTTGGAGTGATGCTGTTCAGACTGCTTGCTATCTCATCAATAGAGTGCCAACCCGTGTCTTGAAGAAACTGTCTCCCTTTGAAGTATTAAACAAGGCCAAGCCACACATTGATCATTTGAGAGTCTTTGGGTGCTTATGTTATGTGATGATTCCCGGAGAAAGAAGGAACAAGCTAGAAGCAAAGAGTACTAAAGCTATGTTCATTGGGTACTCAATCACTCAGAAAGGCTACAAATGTTATGATCCAATAACTAGGAGGGTTATGGTATCTAGAGAAGTGAAGTTTGTTGAGTCTAAAGGGTATTATGAGGAGAAGAAATGGGAAGACCTAGAGGATCTGTCCCGAGCTCCATCAGAGAAGGCAACAACATTGAGGGTGTTGTTGGAGAGGCTAGGGATAGGATTATCCCAAGATCAGGAACCAGGAAGAACAGGACCTTCTAATCAAGCTGGAGAAGCTGGAGGAACAACTCCTCTTGATCATGAGAGGGGGAATGGATCTGAATCAGGGGAGCAGGAGCATAACCAAGAGGATTCAGGTCAGCATGATCAGGAGGAGACACATGAAGTAGAGAGTGGAGCTCAGTCAGGTGGAAATGAGCAGGGAGAACCTACTGGAAATGAGCAGGGAGAACCTACTGGTTTAAGAGAGGAAGCACAAGAGAATGTTCAGGCTGAAGAACAGGTTGAGACCTTGCGGAGGAGCACAAGGATAAGGAGGGATCCTTCCAACTGGGTAAACACGAGAGTGTACTACAATGCCCAGGCTGTGGAGCATCCCTCTCAAGCTGTGTGTTCCTTTGCTGAGTTTCCAGAAGAGCACATGGTGTTTATGTGTAACTTGGATGAGAATGAGATACCAAGATCTTATGAAGAAGCTATGAAGCACAAGGTTTGGAGAGATTCAGTAGGAGATGAAAGGGATGCAATGATCAGGAATGATACTTGGTATGAGAGTGAGTTACCTAAAGGGAAGAAGGCAGTTTCAAGCAGATGGATCTTCACCATCAAGTACCTTGCAAATGGGGAGATAGATAGGCGCAAGACTAGGCTGGTTGCAAGAGGATTTACACAACTTATGGGGAAGATTACATTGATACTTTTGCACCAGTGGCCAAGCTTCACACAATTCGAATTGTCTTATCTATTGCAACAAACTTGGAGTGGGATTTGTGGCAAATGGATGTGAAGAATGCGTTCTTGCAAGGTGAACTTGAAGATGAAGTATACATGCATCCACCTCCTGGTCTTGAGCATCTAGTAAAGCCAGGGAATGTTTTGAGATTGAAGAAAGCAATATATGGGTTGAAACAGTCACCTAGAGCTTGGTACAGGAAGCTGAGTACAACACTCAATGGGAGAGGCTTTAGGAAGTCTGAACTAGATCACACTCTCTTCACCTTGACAGGACCTTCAGGGAGCATTGTGATTCTAGTGTATGTGGATGATTTGATTATCACAGGAAGTGATAAGGCAGGGATTCAGGCTACTAAGGAGTTTCTCAAATCTGTGTTTGACATCAAGGATTTGGGAGAGATGAAGTATTTTCTGGGCATTGAGATATGCAGATCAAAGGAGGGTTTGTTTATGTCTCAAAGGAAGTATACTATGGATATGTTGAAGGAGACTGATGTGCTTGGAGGAAAGATAGCTAAGACACCCCTTGAGGAGGGATATAAAGTTCTGCGTGAGGGGGAGGTTGAAGAGAAGCAGCTGTTTGAAGATCCTAAGCTATACAGGAAGATGGTTGGCAAGCTGATCTACTTGACCATCACCAGACCAGATATATGTTTTGCTGTGAACCAAGTGAGTCAGCATATGCAGGCGCCAAAGGTCCATCATGTTGGAATGAAGAAGTAAGAAGCTGGAGTTGATGAAGAGACCAAGCTTCAAGAGCAAGCAAATCCGGAACAAGCAGATTTGAATCTGTCCGTACAGTTTTGGCTTGCAAGTAACCAAACCTAACCTAGAGTGTCTTGGAAGTCAAGGCAAGTGGGGAACTCGTCCAGCTGAGCTTTCTGAAGCATATTTGAAGTTTAAACTAAGTATGAGACCGTTGGAGAGAGATCTGGCAAGTTGGAGAATTAATTAAGATAAAAGTCACATGTGCATAAGGAGATGAACCTGCTGTCACTTTCACCCAACCAGACTGTGCCCATCTCTCTCTCCTGTCACTCTCTACTCCCTCTGGTCGAGATTCTCCTTGGCTGCATCCTCCTGGCTCCATCAGAAACCCTACAATAATATTAGTTTAGTAAATCTGTACTTTAACAATTGTTTAATCACTTGCAACTTGTAATCTGGCTATAAAGCCACCCCATTGTAACCATTACGAAATTAAGCTGAATGGGGGAGTTTCCCCTTTCTTCTTCACCATTCTCAAGTCTCTTATACTCTCCTAATCTCTGGTTACAAGAATCTCTCTCATACTCTCTCAAATCTCACTTAATCTCTCTTATTCTCCATTGCAGTCTCTTTAATTCTCACTTACTGTCTTCACTCTGTTCTCCTTCAATCCGACCACTCTCTGTTCTAAACAACACTCACACATCATAATCTGTCTATTCTCACATGGTATCAGAGCTCCAAGCTCCTGAGAATCCATAGAGCTTCCGCAAATCTATTACAGTTCATACTTCTCTTCAAAAATCTCTGTTTCTGTTCATCCTTGTATCCTCTGGTCTAAAGCTTTTCCAGGAGGGAAGAGACTCACCAGAACTCAAGATAAAGGAGGTCTTTAGTATCTGAAACTCAAAGCTTCCACAATTCAAGCATAGGCTCATCCTCATTGTTATTTCAAATCATTGGAGAGTTTCTGTCCAGCCAGCTGTTCAATCTCTTCAAGAGGAAGAAGACTAAACATGGCGTGTCCAGAGACTTCCCAAGGTCTATCATCCTTTCTCCTGTTCAGCCTGAAGAGATCTCTTGGAGAAAGAAGGTTTTGGAGCTGTTTGGCAAGCAATGCTCCAAACCAAGTCTGTACAAGTGATTTTCAAGTTCTTCCCAAAATGGAGTCTCTCACTGTGTGCCAGAAGGTGGCGCCTGGTAATCAGGAAGAAAGGAGGGGTCTTAAGCATGAGTGGTCTAAAGGGAAAGCACACACAAGGAAATGGCGTGGGGTAGAGATCCCAAACTCCAAATCTGTCAAGTTCAAGTGAACAGTGTGCCTTGGAGGTTCAAGGAACCAGCTCAGGTTCCTTGTTTGTAAGTTAACCTCCTACCTTTAATAAGAGCTTGAGTAGTTATGTCTGGTTGTGTTGAGTGGTGTGTTTGGTATCCTTGGGACAGGTTCAAGTTGCTAGAGTTGTTGAACCTAGTTCCTGTCCCATGATACTTAAATTGTGTGTGTTGCTCTGTTTCTTAAATTATTTCGAGGAGTTGTCTAGCATGGTATTGTCTAGTTCCTGTCCTAGATTAATTGTTTCTGTTTGTATTGTGCTAGGCGATTTGTTTAGCTACTGTCATTGTCTTGTTGCATTGATAGAGGTCTAGGAGAGTCTCCTGATCTTGTATTGCATTATATATATTGTTCAAGATGATTAGATGAGTTGTTTAGTCTCTGTTTATTGTCTTTAAAATTCATAAAAAGAGCCTAATTGCCTTGTTATTGATGAGTTATCATACCTGAGCAGTTAGTGATGTTTAGTATGCATGGAGTTGAACTGAATGAGTTGTTTAGATTCTGTTCATTGCATATTTTCTTTCTCTTAAAACATTGGGATCAGACTTGGTGAATTATCAAGGGCTGATCCTAGTGTGTGTGGTCTGATTCTTGCTGGAGTTTGAGTGATGTTTCAGGTACACAAGAGGTGATCTCTGTCCATCATCAAACTAAGACAAAGAAGAAGGCATTGCCCACGTTTTTCAGAGCCTCCCAAGATGGATATTCCTGAACCGTGGAGATTGCCCAGTCCCAAATCCTATCTATGTGTCTGCCCATTTCCTACCCTGAAGATAGAAAGGATGTTGGAGAATTGGAGAAACTGCTCAGAAGTGACTTACCTGATGCCAAGAGGATGTACAGGAGGTGCACTCAAGAGAAAAGGCCATCACTAAGCCAAGAGTGGCCGGTGGTCAGAGGCATGGGTCAAGGTGTTTAGTCCTGACCATGTAAAGATACCTTGTGAGTGGAATCAGTTGGCTTAAGCGCAGGCGTAGGAGCTGTTGTGCTCCTGGTTCAAGAGACTCACAAGGAAGGCCATCACCTAAGTCATGAGGAGACTGGTGGTCCAAAGACATTGGAGCTGAAGGCAAATGGTGAACTGGTTGGCTTAAGCGCAGATGTTGGTATTGTTGTGCTCCCAGTTCAAAACTCATTGAAGCTCACGTTCAAGCTTGTCACTATACTCAGTCAAGCTTGAGGAGGGGAATATCAGTGAGCTACCAAAAGATCCATGAAGCTTACTGTATCCAGTGTCCCATTTCCTCATAGAAGACCAGCAAGAGGTTGGCGAATTAAAAGAGGACTTAAGTGATCAGTCTGAAGAAGCTGTCACTCCTCACTGTTCTTACCAGCCAGATGCAAGGATTATTCAATCAGGGACATTCTTGGCTAAGCAATCACATGATGGTGGCAAATTATGGAGTTGCAAAGTCCCCTACATGTTGAAACTTCAAGAGAATAATGCAAAGGCTGGTTGAGAGAAGGAATGGCGTGGAGGATTCAAGTGCTTAGTAATCCTCACCAACATTCAACAAACTGATGCAAGGGAAGTACCTAAAACCATTATTATTCTTATGAGTGAATAGGTTTGCCCCTTGAGAATTGATACATGCAATTTTTGGATGATTGAATTAGGTACCTATTGAGCTCATGAACAAAGAAAAGCTTTGTCTCAACTCCTAAATGGAGGTAAGAAGCCAGAAGAAAGGGGGAGACAAGCTCAGGTCATAAGAAGAAGCTCAAAGGTGATTTGACGGTGAAGCAACTGGCGCCAATCCAAGTCGTTCATTGCCTCACTTCCGATCAAAATTGGAGTTTGCAAGTGGTGGATTCACTCTTGCATTACTCAGTACCAACCGGATCAAAGAAGCTCAGTTCCAAGTGTGTGATTGAGCTTCCATAATCCGGACTGTGTCTTACCAAGTGGAATTCAATTGGAGTCCACGCCTCACCATTCTTATGAAAGGGAAGCACCTTAAACTCATCTCAATACATTCATGATTGTCCTTATACTTTATATTATTGAGTTTGATGTGATGAGTGCATTTCCTTAAGAACTGATGCAATTTTAGAATGGTGTATCAGGTACCAAAATAAGCTTGAGCCTCACTGAAGATGATGATGATGATCCGGTCGTGTCCTAGCCTATCTAAGATGGCCAAAGAAGTCAGTTGAGAAGGGGAGACCCAAACCGGGTCGGTCTATGGTCCATGAAGAGGTCAAGCCAAGTTCTAAAGAACAAGTAACTTTGCTGGGGGTTCAGAGAAGATGGTCTGGTCGTTTCCTTGCCTTCCTAAAGTGGCTTGAAGCCAGCTGAGAGGGGGAGACCCTAAACCGGCCACAAAATGATCCAGCCGGCTACTTGTGCTCAAGGATAGCAAGTTATGGTGATTCATACTTGCTATACCTATTAGGCCACGATCCAGAGCCTAAGGACTCCACCATGATGAATCTGAAGTTCCTTAGGCTCACTGGCCAATCCCTAAGCTTTGTAGAAACTCCACTCTTTTTCCTTAGCAAGTTTGTCCCAATGGGTTTCTTGCTAAGGTTTTTAATGAGGGAGCTTCTTCAAGGTTCCAAGCTGATATGATCATGGACCAGCTAGTTGATAAAGATGAAGAAGGAGAGACTAAAGATACACTAGCTGAAGAGGAAGCTGTCTTAGCCATTCCCACAGGTCCTATCACTCGTGCAATGACAAGGAGACTCAAGGAAGCCGTTGGAAACATACTGAAGATCTCTAAGAAGCAAGAAGACTGTCTTGGTAGAAGCTTGAGCCACCAAGACACACTCATCACCATTCATGTGATCTTACCATCAAGCTGATCATCATCTAGGCAAGTGGCTTGGTATACTCTTTTTCCCTTGATTAGTTTTGTCCCACTGGGTTTTCTAATCAAGGTTTTTAATGAGGTATCAAGTTCACTTACACATTCCTAGTTGATGTATCTTGGATGCAACTCGGCCTAAGGCATCTTGGACCGACTTCATCATCTATCTTATATTATGTTTTAGTCTAAGTGTTGTGTTATTACTTTGAAACCGTGTGGAGCCTGTTCCTTTAAGTTTTCTTATGTTTTCGAGACCTTGTGCATGTACAAGGATCTCTCTATTTAAGTGTATCACAAACCCTCATTCTAATCTAAGTTATCTTTTGTTTAAACCTTGTGTTTTCTTCTCCCTTGCTTTCACGAGTTAAGAGAGTGTCTGGTGTGTAGTATCCAGTCTGTTGGTGTGTAATATCCAACGCCCAAGGGCTTTAGAAAGGTGTGTCATATCCGATCTAAGCCTAGGAGTATCAAGGAGCCTTTCCGCAGCCTCTTGTGTCACCATTCGATCCACAGCCTTGATAAACTTGAGTCTTTGATTCGTTTATGCAAGGATCTATCCAAACCATCCAGAGAAGGGTCCTAGGATCTCATTAAGTGGTATCAGAGCACTCTGGAAGGGGAGTTTCGATTTCTCTTTTGCGATTTCTTAAGATCTACTCTTTGTCGATTCATATTTTGTTGATCAATCGGTTCTTGTGTGTTTATTCTCATTTGATCTGCTTGTTTCACTATCAGGATTGCTAGATCTGATTGTTTCGTATCTCATATTGATAGATCTAAGAATTTCGATCAAGTTTTGAACAAAAACCTTTTCACATTCTTGTCGATTACGTTATCGTTTTACTTGATCCGAAAGTTTCTTGTGATTGTGTGACTCGATCTGTTGTTAGATTCATAGATCAGGATTTGATTATCTCATTTCATCATCCGTTGAATCTGATCTGTTATTGTTTCAATTTCGAAAAGATAGAATTCAAATCGTCGCGTGTTGATCAAGTATCTTCATTTGCCGCTTTGTTTGAATACTTTGTTTCTTTGAATCTTGAGTTCTGATTTCTTTTGAACTACTTACTGGTTCAAGTTTTTCGTGTATCAGGAAGCAATGGGGTCTGAGGAAGATGATGAAACCTTTGTGCGAAGGAATAGATTGCTGCAAGAAGCAATCACCAAACAAGTGATGGAAGCGATGGTGAAGTTACTGGAAGAGAAGTATGATCAGAGACCGCATGATGGGCAAGGACAAGCATCTGGTTCAAGACATGAGCCAAGAAGAAACAGACAAGGTCAGCGTGAGCATGCTGGATCAGAAGAGACTGATAACTTCTATGAGAGAAGTAGCCATAGCTCCGGTTCAAGACGTAGCAGTAGAAGATCTCGACGTGATCATGAGGGCCGGAGGCATAGACGCAATGAGCTATCAGGGTTAAAGCTTAAGATCCCTCCTTTCCATGGTAAAGCTGATCCAGATGCCTATCTTGAGTGGGAGAAGAAGATCGAACTCGTTTTCAACTGTCAGCATTACTCAGAGACTAAGAAGATTCAAGTAGCTGCTACCGAGTTCAATGACTATGCATTGAGCTGGTGGGATCAGTTGGTTACAAACAAGAGGCGCAATGGTGAATTTCCCATTGAAACATGGGCAGAGATGAAAGCTGTGATGCGCAAGAGGTTTGTACCAAGCCATTATCACCGTGATCTTCATCAAAAGCTGAGACTGCTCACACAAGGATCAAAGTCTGTAGAGGAATACTTTCAAGAGATGGAGTTGCTTATGCTAAGAGCTTGTGTATCTGAGGACAGTGAAGCTACCATGGCACGATTTCTTGGTGGACTCAACCGTGAGATACAAGATAGAGTGGAGATGCAACACTACTTGGAATAGAGGAGATGCTACACAAAGCTATCTTGGTGGAGCAACAAGTTAAGAGAAGAAGTCATGCGCGTGGCAGCTATGGTTCCAATAGATACCAGACCTCTAAGGAAGATAAACCGAGCTATCAAAAGGAGAGCAAGCCACAGCCAAAAGAAGAAGCCAAGTCTAGTAGCATCTACAACAAAGATAAGGGGAAAGTGGAAGCTACAAGCTCGCGTGCAAGAGATGTGAAGTGTTTTAAGTGCCAAGGACGTGGGCACTATGCTAATGAGTGTACCAACAAACGTGTGATGATCCTTCATGCCAATGGAGAATATGAATCTGCTGATGATGAGACAGAGGCCGAAGAAGATCACAGTTCAGAAGAGGAGTATGTTGCCAACCCGGTTGCTGGAAGGTTGCTAGTTGCTAGAAGAACCTTGAGTCTTCAAAGCAAGACCGAAGAAATGGAGCAAAGAGAGAATCTCTTCTATACTAGATGTCTAGTGCAAGGAAAGGTCTGTAGTCTTATTGTGGATGGAGGCAGTTGTGTCAACGTTGCGAGTGAGACTATGGTTAAAAAGTTGGGTTTGAAGGTCCAGAAGCATCCTAAACCATATAGGCTCCAATGGCTCAATGAAGAGGGCGAGATGAGAGTATCTACTCAGGTTATGGTTCCCTTAGCCATTGGTAAATATGAAGATGAGATTCTTTGTGATGTGTTGCCTATGGAAGCTGGACACATTCTCCTTGGAAGGCCGTGGCAATCAGATAGACGTGTGATACATGATGGGTATGCCAACAAGCACACGTTTGAGTTTAAAGGGAGAAAAACAGTTCTTGTGCCTATGACTCCTAAGGAAGTTCAGGTTGATCAGCTTCAGCTACAAAAGAAGAAAGAGATAGATCTTCCCGCTGAATCAACAAAGCAACTAAACTTCTATGCCAAGTCTGGTGATGTTAAAAGATCTCTCTGCTCTAACCTTCCTATCCTTTTGTTTATCTATAAGGAATCCCTCTTGACTACTACTAACATTGCACCGGAGTATCCGAGTGAACTTGTCAATCTTTTACAGGAATATCAAGATGTTTTTCCAGAAGATAGTCCCAATGGACTACCACCAGTGCGAGGGATTGAGCACCAAATTGATTTTGTGCCCGGTTCTACACTTCCCAATAGGCCAGCATACAGAACCAATCCGGTGGAGACCAAAGAACTACAAAGGCAAGTAGAGGAACTGATGGAGAAAGGGCATATCCGAGAGAGCATGAGTCCTTGTGCTGTTCCAGTGCTACTTGTGCCCAAGAAAGATGGGAGCTGGCGCATGTGTGTTGATTGCAGAGCCATCAACAATATCACTGTAAAGTATCGCCATCCTATTCCTAGATTAGATGATATGCTTGATGAATTGCATGGTTCTTGCATATTTTCTAAGATTGATTTGAAAAGTGGATACCATCAGATTAGGATGAAAGAAGGAGATGAATGGAAAACTGCATTCAAAACTAAACATGGTCTATATGAGTGGTTAGTCATGCCATTTGGATTAACCAATGCACCTAGTACATTCATGAGATTAATGAATCATGTTCTTAGATCATTCATTGGCATATTTGTTGTGGTATACTTTGATGACATCCTTGTATACAGTAAGAGCTTTAATGATCATATAGAACATCTTAGAGCTGTTCTTGATGTGCTTAGAAAGGAATCTCTTTTTG
The DNA here is from genome assembly GCF_020379485.1 of Brassica napus. Taxonomy (NCBI): domain Eukaryota; kingdom Viridiplantae; phylum Streptophyta; class Magnoliopsida; order Brassicales; family Brassicaceae; genus Brassica; species Brassica napus. Next base: position 193,919 of record NW_026014930.1, read on the forward strand.
CTAACCTTAAGAAGTGTACTTTTGGAACGGATCACTTGGTCTTTTTAGGCTTTATTGTGGGTGCAGATGGGGTTAAAGTTGATCCAGAGAAAGTAAGAGCTATACGAGAATGGCCAATTCCTAAGACAGTGAGTGAAGTAAGGAGCTTCCATGGACTTGCTGGTTTCTATAGGCGCTTTGTGAAAGACTTCAGCACCATAGCATCTCCCTTGACTGAAGTAATCAAGAAAGAAGTCGGATTCAAGTGGGGAGAAGCACAAGAACTTGCCTTTCAATGCCTAAAAGAGAAGCTTACTAATGCCCCTCTTCTTATACTTCCTGATTTTAATAAAACTTTTGAAATAGAATGTGATGCTTCAGGAATTGGAATTGGTGCTGTATTGATGCAGGAGAAGAGACCCATTGCATACTTCAGTGAGAAGCTTGGAGGAGCTACCCTCAACTATGCAACTTATGATAAAGAACTATATGCCTTGGTGAGAGCCTTGCAGACTTGGCAACACTACCTCTGGCCTAAAGAGTTCGTCATACACACAGATCATGAGTCTCTCAAATACCTCAAAGGACAGCACAAACTCAGCAAGAGACACGCAAGGTGGGTTGAGTTCATTGAGACATTTCCTTATGTCATCAAGTATAAACAAGGTAAGGAAAACATAGTTGCTGATGCACTATCCAGAAGGTATGTTCTCTTGAACACTCTTGATGCTAAGCTATTAGGATTTGAGCAGATTAAAGGAATGTATGAGAATGATCCTGATTTTAAAGAAGCTTACAACTCTTGTGAGAAATTTGCTGAGGGACACTACTTTAGGCATGATGGTTTTCTTTTCTATGATAATCGATTGTGTGTGCCTAACTGTTCTTTGAGAGACTTGTTTGTTAGGGAATCTCATGGAGGAAGTCTCATGGGTCACTTTGGTATTGCAAAGACTCTTAAAACTTTGCAGGATCATTTCTTTTGGCCTCGGATGAAAAGAGATGTGGAGAAACTATGTGAGAGATGTGCAACTTGCAAACAAGCCAAGTCTAAGGTTCAGTCTCACGGTTTGTATACTCCTCTCCCTATACCTTATCATCCTTGGAATGACATATCTATGGATTTCATTGTTGGCTTGCCTAGAACTAGGACTGGAAAGGATTCTATCTTTGTGGTTGTGGATAGGTTCTCAAAGATGGCACATTTCATAGCTTGTCACAAAACTGATGATGCATTGCATATTGCTAACTTGTTCTTTAAAGAGATTGTGCGCATACATGGCATGCCTAAGACTATTGTTTCTGATAGAGATACTAAGTTTCTTAGTTATTTTTGGAAGACTCTTTGGTCTAAGCTAGGTACTAAACTCTTGTTTTCTACTACCTGTCATCCACAAACTGATGGACAAACTGAAGTAGTTAATAGGACTCTTGGAACACTCTTGCGTGCATTCATAAAGAAAAACTTGAAATCATGGGAAGACTATTTGCCTCATTGTGAATTTGCATACAATCATGCTGTGCATTCTACTTCTAAGTTTTCTCCTTTTGAGATAGTTTATGGGTTCAATCCCAACTCTCCTTTAGATTTAATTCCTTTACCTGAGTGTGAAAGGGTCAGCGTTGATGGCAAAAAGAAGGCAGAGATGGTGAAACAACTCCACGAGCAGGCTAGGCTCAACATTGAGGCAACAACCAAACAGTATGTTAAGCATGCTAACAAAGGAAGGCGTGAGATGGTCTTTGAAGTGGGTGATCAGGTTTGGATTCACCTAAGGAAAGAGAGGTTTCCCAATGAAAGGAAGTCCAAGCTGATGCCGCGGATTGATGGACCTTTTAAGGTCATAAGGAAGATCAGCAACAATGCCTACAAACTGGATTTGCAAGGTAAGTATGATGTGAGTAATAGCTTCAATGTTACTGACTTGATCCCTTTTATTGCAGATGAGCCAGATTTGAGGACAAATCCTTTTCAAGTGGGAGGGGATGATATGATCATGGACCAGCTAGTTGATAAAGATGAAGAAGGAGAGACTGAAGATACACTAGCTGAAGAGGAAGCTGTCCTAGCCATTCCCACAGGTCCTATCACTCGTGCAATGACAAGGAGACTCAAGGAAGCCGTTGGAAACATACTGAAGATCTCTAAGAAGCAAGAAGACTGTCTTGGTAGAAGCTTGAGCCACCAAGACACACTCATCACCATTCATGTGATCTTACCATCAAGCTGATCATCATCTAGGCAAGTGGCTTGGTATACTCTTTTTCCCTTGATTAGTTTTGTCCCACTGGGTTTTCTAATCAAGGTTTTTAATGAGGTATCAAGTTCACTTACACATTCCTAGTTGATGTATCTTGGATGCAACTCGGCCTAAGGCATCTTGGACCGACTTCATCATCTATCTTATATTATGTTTTAGTCTAAGTGTTGTGTTATTACTTTGAAACCGTGTGGAGCCTTTTCCTTTAAGTTTTCTTATGTTTTCGAGACCTTGTGCATGTACAAGGATCTCTCTATTTAAGTGTATCACAAACCCTCATTCTAATCTAAGTTATCTTTTGTTTAAACCTTGTGTTTTCTTCTCCCTTGCTTTCACGAGTTAAGAGAGTGTCTGGTGTGTAGTATCCAGTCTGTTGGTGTGTAATATCCAACGCCCAAGGGCTTTAGAAAGGTGTGTCATATCCGATCTAAGCCTAGGAGTATCAAGGAGCCTTTCCGCAGCCTCTTGTGTCACCATTCGATCCACAGCCTTGATAAACTTGAGTCTTTGATTCGTTTATGCAAGGATCTATCCAAACCATCCAGAGAAGGGTCCTAGGATCTCATTACAAGCTTGTCCAAGTATTCCTATGAGTTCAAGCTGAGGGGGGATGTGGAATATTCAAGACGTAGAAGCTGGGTTGATGACTGAGGACCAAGCTCAAGAGGCAAGCAAATCCGGACCACATCAGATTTGAAATCTATGCGTACCGTTTTGGCTTGCAAGTAACCCAACCTAACCTAGAGTGTCTTGGAAGTCAAGGCACGGGGGAATCGTCCAGCTGAGCTTTCTGAAGCATATTTGAAGTTTAAACTAAGTATGAGACCGTTGGAGAGAGATCTGCAAGTGGG